>NC_091560.1:23670310-23677810 GCF_042767895.1 Penaeus vannamei
AACCGTGGTAGCCTGGCCGTACCCGAGATGTTGCAAGTTGCTACAGTCAGGTTCAACTGCACTTCTGCCTGCAGTGCCTCGGAGAATTACAGGGGATATTCCGTCAAAGCCGTCATTGAGCATTGTGCCGCGCGCGTGCTGGAAATCGACGCCGGCTCTTTCGGGAATGGCAGGCCGCAGATAACAGGCTGTTTGATTTGGAAGCCGGCCATCGTGTATCTTCGTGGTATTCGCCTTCGTAAAGTGGTCTGCTTTATCAGATCCTTCATTGGTCTTATCCATGGGGTCCGCTGGAGGTGATGACTCGGGAATTAGCGTCCACGATGAGGAAGACTAGGAGAGAGGCATGTGTACGGTAATGATGGAAATGGTAAGATAGATAATTACACGAGTTGGTGAAGAAAAAGGAATCACAGACACGACTCAAGTTCCATGAGGAGAGCAGAGGGAGCAACATCCATAGGCGCAGCAGGCAGAGGGAGGAACATAGTGATGATGACCTGACCCGGGAGCAGCTGGAGCTAATAGCACAGGCGGACACATTACCCAGCCATAACCAGCAACAAGGAATTACTGCACTACACAAAATGCCTGCGGAGATGAAGGTTGCGTCTGGGATTTTTGGATTCATTATTATGCTAATGAGCTACTCTTTACCTGCATCTGGCACATGCAAAGGCAAAGGGAGAATGCACGTATAGAGCATAGTCGCTTTGCTACGACGTAAATATCCTTGTCTTTCCCTTCCTTCAACTTTCCCTCTCTTTCTCGCTCGCTTTTTCGTTCCTTACGTTTCGCCCATCTTCCCCTGTATCTGTCTGTCTGTCTGTGAGTATGCCTGCATCTCTCTCTCTCTCTCTCTCTCTCTCTCTCTCTCTCTCTCTCTCTCTCTCTCTCTCTCTCTCTCTCTCTCTCTCTCTCTCTCTGCATGCCATATATCATTCAAACAAATATTTTTCTTCCCTTCTTATATTTTGTTTTATACAGCATGCAAGAGTAAAATTTATGACGCCATAAACAGCAACCCCGTTCTAATGACCGGACCAGCATCTGACATGCCCCCGCAGATGCTTCCCCTCATATACTCCCGTTCCTTTTATTAGGCTACAACAAGCTGTGAGTGCGGGAGCCACATCATGATAAAGTCAACCCGAAGCCGTGACGTGGAAGTCGTACACACGCCTGGGAGAGGACAACGCCACTCTCCTACGCAGGAAATTAGCCTTCAGTTTTCTTTGCCGAGGAAAATCTCATTAGAATCTACAATTGAGTCGAAGTGACGATGTTTCTTCCATCCTCGAAATCAAATGAACGAGGCGAGCCATTGTAATAGGCACAACGGGAAGGGAGTCTACTCTTAGAAAAACGCTGGCTTTTTGAAATTACGAAAATGGTGCATTGTTGTGTTGGTGTACACTTCTGCATATACAAGAGGCGTTCTTCTTCGCATACACGTCTCTCTTCAGTATGATGAAATGAACTGTCTTGTTAACTGTCTTTTTTATCGTAAGAGCGAATAGTTTCAAAATGAAGCCCTAATTTTCTTCGTGAGAGGTGACTGTGGACGACCATAGGCATTTTTAGTCAATAAAATGTACAAATTTTTTTTCTTATTAATAGATGTCACAAACTACCGTCGTTCCCCAACACTCATATTCCACTGAAAGGAAGTAGACAACTGTTACGGCGACAAAAGTACTGTTTAATTTTGATTTATACTCGGAGGCCTTTTATGACTCATTCTTTACGGGGATCACGAGCCTTAACATGGGAAAATGCAGCGCTGTGCCGGCGCGGAGTCGACCAAGTCTCAAGGTCGTGGGAGCTATGAGGAACATCGGGTGATAATGGTTTAATAACGTAATGTTCCCCAGACCGGATATTACGATGCAACTGACGGAGACCCAGTCGGTGGTCACCTCGGGAGGTGGAGGAGGGGGGCGGAGGGGAGGCGAGGGAGAGGGTGACAAGGGAAACGAAGGTGAAGAAGGGAGAGGAAGAGAGGGTGAAATCAGGTGGAGGAAGGGAGGGGAGGGGAGGGTGAGCGTGGAAGGGAAGGGAGCGGAGGGGAGGGAGAGGGTGAGAAGGAGGAGGAGGGAATGATATCTTGGAAAAGGTTGAGCCGAGGCGAGATACGGAGTGTGGGAAGGGAAGAGTAGTTCCGGTGTGTAAACGGGCCATGTGTGGAGGGAGATACGAGGTGGAGGAAACCGAGGCAAGACATATATATGCGTATATACATATATACATACATACATACACACACACACACACACATACACATATTTATATACATATATAAAATACACACATACATACATACATATATACATACATACATATATATATATATATATATATATATATATATATATATATATATATATATATGTATATATATATATATATATATATATATATATATATATATATATATATATATATACTCGAACGTGTGTGTGTGTGCGTGTGTGCGTGTGTGTGTATGTGTGTGTGTATGTGTGTGTGTTCATGTGTGTGTGTGTGTGTGTGTGTGTGTGTGTGTGTGTGTGTGTGTGTGTGTGTGTGTGTGTGTGTGTGTGTGTGTGTGTGTGTGTGTGTGTGTGTGTGTCTTGGTGTATGTTCGTGTACGTGTGTGTGCGCATGCTCGCGAAACTAAAATACAGTTTGCATACGATTGCAACAACAGAAGATCACATCGCAATGACATATTTCGCAGGCCAATGTCCACTCTCGCGCGATTCCGCGCCGCCACAATTGCCGCCGACTCCAGGAATACGCCGCTGCGGCCGGATTCCTGCTGCCGTAGACCAGAAAATTATTATAATATCACAAGCAACGATCGCCGGAGGCAAGCAGTCCGGTGCTTGGCTGCTGCGTGCAGTCTCCCACGTCGGGCGGCGCTTCCATCCGGAGGAGCACCTGCGAGGCTCGCCGTCTTGATCCGGTGTAGCTACAGTAATTATCCGATAATTATGTTGGGAAGTTGTAACGCTATCATATCTGACGGGTCCTCCGGCAGTTGGGGAGTTCGGCGCAGTCTAACTTGAGTGATACTTGCGTGAAGTTACCCGGTATGAGGCTGAAGGGTAGCACACGCGAGGCCGCACGCACGCATACACACGCACACACGCGAGCGAACGAGAAAAGCTACACCCTACGTAAGAGACTGAATATTTGGTGTGCGTCGATTCTGAGTGACATTTTATTAACCGCTCGGGAATTGCAGACGAGAATTGAGAATTTATGAGGAGAGGATCTGCACAAATTCGATATCCCTCTCGTCCTGATTTCCATGTCTATTTACTTGAAGAGCAAAATATCCTGCGCGAAGAATTCAAATGCATGCTGATCTGATACCAAACCCGACGTACCGAGATTCTCATAACGTTCTTCTGTGCGTCGGAAGAAGAAGAGAAGAAGAAGGAGAAGAAGAAAGCGGAAGTCATATACCACTGCAAGAATGAAATCACACGGCATGGCTGAGATTTTATGTAGCGGGAATTCCACACGGCGGTGTAGTGTGACTGAGCGGCTAAGAAAATTCCATGACCTTTGAGGATATCCAGTAACGATGATTAAGTAGGCTTTCTTAACAACTCTTCAGACAGGGTGTTCTCTCGTGCTTCCAACTTTCGAAGAGTTCACTAATCAAGAGAAAAGACAGAGGTAATATAATTTCATATCATGGGATTCGCTCATGACATGATGCTCAGTCAGACGTCGCCTGCTGTTGACTGTATCCTCTTCCAGGCTAGGTTTACAGCAGAATCATCCAGTTGTTTCCACCGCACGGTTAAAATTTACAGTAAATCGGAATTGTGGAACTACGATCAGTACGATCTCCCAGCGTGACAGTCGCAAAATATATCGCCTGCGCAGAGCCGTCTGTCGAGGGCGCAGCACCACGAGTAATGTCAGTCACACGGAGGAGGTTCTGCAGTTACGGCTCAACCAAAACCTAACTGTTTCCTCGAGTTTATTTTGCATTTCCGTTGATTATTTGCATGATATAGGATTTAGTGAATCATTACATTGGTCATCATATGGGACACGATTGAGAGATTTAATTGTTAATCTTTCAATCTTTTAGTCAATTTTAGCTATCTAAACCATAAAATAATCAAACTAATGATAATCGATTCTATCTTTACAGAAACCGAATCAACATCGTGAAATCACCCCCTCCCTTCCCTCCCCCCTCCCCTCAAAGAATTCGCTACCCCCCTCCCCCCCTTCTAACCCCAAAGCCCCGCCCACGCCCCTGAAGATCGCGCAGGAATCTTATCTCCGCCTTTCCCGGCCTCGACCACCTGAACTCCGCCGGAAATTGGTCAGTGTATCAGGGGGGTAAACGTGGGAATTTTTCCACGCTAGCTGTCGAGTTTTTTGTTGCTGAGTGGTCAGGTTTCTCTTTTTTTTCTCCTTTCCTTCTCCCTCTCTCCCGTGTACGTAGCTATTTCATTCAAACCTTCGGAGATCTTTTTTTCGTACAATCAAAGGTATTGCACCTTTACTGTATTAAAGATTCAGCAAGTGTGGGCGTGCATTCGTGTGCGTGTGTGTGCGCGCGGGTGCGTGTGTACGTGTGCGTGTGTACGTGTATGTGTGTGCGTGTGTGTTTGCGTTATGAATGTGTATATGTGTCCGGGGTTCTATCGTCTCATAGCACTTCATCGGCTCGAGCCGTCCTCTCCATCGTACAACTCTTCCTTCCTTTTTCCCCCAACCATAAACACATGAATAATTCACTTTCCTCTTCATCAAATTACAAGAAAAATCGATTTAAAGGTGTCCTGCCGCCTCACCGCCGACCCGACCGACTCCCGACCCCGCACCGAAGGACGGGTCCATAGATCCATCACTCTTCAGGTCCCCCCTACAGGATCCCCGTGCAGACTCCCGCAGCAGTCGGCCTCGTATCATAATTTCCCACACTCGCGTACACCTCCCGCGGCGAGCCCTTGCCATCCCCCGGCAACGACTAAAGCAAGTACGGGGCTCGCGTCCCGGGGATAGGTTGTCGATAAGCTTCTTCAAAGTCGTCCATCTTGAAGAAACTGTAGCGGAAGATGTTTGGAAACTCATAAGATTTAGAAGGCGTGATGGATAGGGATGCTGGGGATCACAGGGTGTAATAGAGGACTCCGAGGCATGAAAGACGTTAAGGGGACGAGAGGGGGCGGCAGGACGAAGCAGGAAGAGGAGCAGGGAAGCAAAGAGGCGAGGTGCGAGGAGAAGGAGACACAAAGAGGGGAAAAAGGAAGAGGCGTCGCGAGTGACTGTCAACCTACGGAGGGGACTTGAAAGAGGCGAGGAGAAAGGGGGAGAGGGGCAATGGGAGTGAAGGAGGGGAGAGGCTGTGGGGAGACAAAGGGACAAGAAGAAAGGGGGCAAAAATGTCAGGAGAAAGAGCAAGAAAGCGGGACACGAAAAGAGAGAGGAGGGCCCGATGTGTATATGTATATATTGTATATATACTATATTCATATATATATATATATATATATATATATATATATATATATATATATATATATATATATATATATATTTATTTATACACACACACACACACACACACATATATGTATGTATGTATGTATGTATGTATATGTATGTAGACACAAACAAACATGCAGAGTAAAATGAAGCCAAAAAGGAAAAAAAGTAACCTTAAAATCTAGAAGTAGGGATCATTATGTGCCGAAAGTTTTGATGAGTAAAAGAGCTTATTATCAAAATTATAGGTCGACTAAAATACACTATTTAAAACTTTATTACAGTATTACTTCGCATACTTCGCTATTCTGCGATATGAAAATAGAAAATACAAACGAAAATGCAGTGGTATTAGACAGATCAGTAAATAAATAACGGTATGAATTCTCGAAACGCAAAAAATATATAAAATTTTGAATTCCAGCACCCCGTTTCCTGCTGACTGTGACAATGACAGAAGAGGAAAGAGATGAGAACGAGAGCCGAACGTTAGGCTGGTCTATATTAAGGGAAAGCGACCTCCCTAATTGGATAATAATTTTGAAGGGAATTATCTACTTCCAACTTACATAGAGGCGAGATCTGATGATATAATGTAATTCACTTCCGGAATGGGAAGTCGTGCGAGTGTGAGTGTGTGCGTGCGTATGTGAGTGAGTGAGTGTGTATGCGATGTGTGTATGCGATGTGTGTGTGTGTGTGTGTGTGTGTGTGTGTGTGTGTGTGTGTGTGTGTGTGTGTGTGTGTGTGTGTGTGTGTGTGTGTGTGTGTGTGTGTGTGTGTGTGTGCGTGCGTGCGTGCGTGCGTGCGTGCGTGCGTGCGTGCGTGCGTGCGTGCGTGCGTGCGTGCGTGCGTGCGTGCGTGCGTGTGTGTGTGTGTGCGTTTGTATGTGTATATGTCCGAGTTGAGTGTGTAAGTGTGCGTATACATTCGTGCTTTTATGCGTATGGGTGGACTGCCGAGTTATTTATTGACACGCAATCAGTAAAGGTGATTTCACGCCTTCATAAGTCGCGCTGCATAAAAGCACTTTGCTAAAATTCCGACGAAGTGCTCCGAAGCCTCGGACTGGTGACATCCTCTCGGGAAATCAAGCGGCAGGCACCGGCAGCGACAGCTTGGTGTGCCACGTTCTGCCACAGCATGATGTTGCTGCAGGAAGGGTTGATGTAGCCTTAAAGGGGGTCGGCGTGCGGGGTGTCTGTCCATTGAGGAAGGAGGAGGTGCGTCCAGAGGGGGGGGGGGTGCGGGAGAGTGTGCATTTCGATGGTTCGTGAAGGAAGAGGAAGAGAAGGAGGAGGAGGGCGAGAGGTGTGGCGGCATGCGTCTGGTCTTGCCTGATAATGAGGGAGTGGCTTATGTCCTACATGATAGTGAGAGTGAGTGCCAAGCTGTGTCTTCAGTTGGAGTAAGGAGGGGGTGGGGTGGGAGGACCCATGGTTCTGCGTGGTTATCATGACCAAACACTCAGGCACCGATAGGCTCAAGCTTAAGGAACACTCAAGTAAATACCTGATAATGCTCGAGGTCTAGAGCATATTGCAGCATGACTACTGTAATTATGGTAATCATGCACGTAAAAGCATTAACGATACACACAAGCACACACACACACGACACACGCATATGTACATGTAGATATATAAATTATATATAAATATATACATATATACATACATACATACATATATATATATATATATATATATATATATATATATATATATATATATATATATATATATATATATATATACATATATACATATATACATATATACAAATATACATATATACATATATACCCATATACATACATAGGTATATGGGTATATATATATATATATATATATATATACATATATATATTATATATATATATAGATATATATATATATATAAATATATATATATATATTTTCCTATATATATATATATATATATATATATATATATATACATATATATATATATATATATATATATATATATATATAT
>NC_091560.1:23682810-23697810 GCF_042767895.1 Penaeus vannamei
CGCAGGGAAATCCGTTTTATAAGGACATGATATAAGGACTTACTCCTCCTCGCCCCCTTTCGCCACGCCGAGCCACTCGCCTTTGCCCAATACTTATCGACAATAAAGAAACTTTCAAACAATACACACCGCCTTTGACTTTTCTACAATAATACTTAACTTCTTAACGGGGCAAAGTTTGAGGGGCGAGTCTAGGAGCAAGGAGGAAGGGAAGCCGAAGGAAGGAAGGGAGATTAACCAAGGCTAAGGGCGGGGGAGAAGGCAGGGAGGGAGATGATGGGGGGGAGAGGCGAGGGCGAGGAAGTGAGGAGAGAAGGGAGGCTGGAGCGGCTGATACCAAGAAAAGGGAGGAGGAGGAAGAAGGGGGGAGGGGGAGCATGTCTCTGAACAAGGGAATGGAAAAAGGATAAGATGTTCAGTAATATTCATACGGAAATAAGATAATACACTGGCCTATGCCTACACTGTGAAGGAAGTTTCATGGCGGGCGACATAAACCAAATTAGCAGGGTTCAGTATGAGAAAGTGAGATAAAAATAAATAAATAAAAAACGGAACAAAAGGCAAAAAGGTACCTAATGAGAGCAAGACCTAATTGCATTCCACGAGACAGCTGTAATGAAATTAGGCTACACCCTGAAAAAGCTAGTTATCTATCACTTGCAGTACATGTGACTTTGGCAATAGTTCACGCACGCATTAACTCACTCACGCAGGCATAAACACACGCACACACACACAGACACCTCCCTTTCTAACCAGCTACAACTTCCCATGACAATCGGACGAATATCATATACGAATATGATATAACCCTCATCCTACTCAATCGATGTTCATCAAAGAGATCAACTAACCCGAAGATGTACTTAATCCATCCCCTACAATTACTTCGAAAAGTTACAAAGCGAGTGCTTATTATAGTAATTCATTCCACGTATTCCTTCGTTTTCACACGTCTTGCCAAGAGTAGCAAAAGGCGAAGGGAGCCGAGGAGCGCTCGGCTACATGAAGCGAGAGTATCTGTTAGACTGTTGGGACTGATGAAGCAATCGGGGCGGAGTGGCCGTAGCATCTGAGTAGCTACAAAGCCCGAATCGTTGCAGAGCTGGAGTAGCTGTGGCGTTAAAGCTGTTTTGAAGGCGGCCGAGCGAGAGAGTAATGGACAATAGAGCAAGAAGGCACCAAAGGCTCACTCCTATCCCTAGCGTTGGTATATATTTAGATGTTCATTTGCATGCTCAAGGTACGCCCGGAATAGGAACCTTGCATGTCTCGAAGACGTAGCGACGGCTTTAATATGATCCTTAATAGGGTGTTCACACGAGAGTCATTTGGTTCACGGCATGATGATGGTCATTACTTCACCTCAACATGTCTGAAACTGCTCCCCTTCTGTCCATATAGCATTAGTCACAGCAATACACGACATTTCCTTAAAGAGTAGAGGGGTTGTACTTAGAGAAAGAATGCGCAATTCCCCTGCATACGTTTCCCAATTTAGATAAGGCTTCTGTGTGATCTTTCGATGCAGACAGCAAAAAAATAGCATGGCCACGAACGCTCTTTCAGAATATATTTCCTCGGCTTTCTTTTTGCGGTTTCCCTTAAAACCACATATCCATAAGCACGTCGAGAGGACGAGCAGGGGAAAAGAACACGCACATACAAAGAGAAAGGAACGGGGTGTGGAACAAAACTAAACTTTTCTATAATTCACGAAATGCGAGAGGTGGAAACAAAGACTGTAGGAGCAGTGTATTCTTTGAAGACAAAGGCTCTTGTTTCCAGAATACTATTGTTCAGTGTGGGTCATGCATGTTTCCATCAAAAATGAATTCTTGTTGTCGATACGTCTTCAAATTTATCAGTATATCGATCTCTGATAGAAAGTAATTTATCGAAATCATCAAGAAACAATAAAAAAGATAAAAATGAAAATCTGAGAAAATAATGGATGACTTCGTTTTCCCAGGCAGTACATGGGAAACTGCCATATGAAGTTTAAAAGGCAGCTTTCCTTTGTGGACGGACGGAAAATAACAATGTCCTTCGAGAGACAAAAGGAAAGACGAACCAAGTCTTCCGAGTGTTCCTTGTTGTACAAGTAAAATTCCTGTCTCTTCGAGCCTCTAGGCCTCCCTGCCTTTCTACCAGAGACAATGCTTCTCCATGGAGAAAAGTTATGTCTTTTACGCATAACTCTTTCCTACTAATGATCTCGTCTGCTTGTCCGCACATATACAGATACAAACACCCCCCCACACACACACACACACATTCACGTCAATTATTTCATATGCTGCTAAATTCTAGTGTCTTTGATCAACAATCGCTCCTAATCTCACCTTCATAACTTTTCATGATAGCTATTCCCTTTATCGTGCTAATAGAAGCAAACTTTTATGAGATCCAAACACAGCGCTAAAGGTTCTCCATTTAGTACAACCAAGAACACAGTTTTCGAGCTAGATATAGAACACAATAAAGCCATGAATATGCTAATGTTACCGTGTTTAACAGCCCGTGTAAGAATCCTTCTAGCCGATGACTACAAAAAACCTTTAGTGCGTCCTCGCATTTTTAGTAACTTATGAATATAAATCTGTATATGATAAGGGCCAATTTTCAGACTATAAGAAAGGCGTACCTATACTGCAGTGAATAACAAAAGCTTTTACGCAGCCCCACATGAGGCTGATAAAAACACACATATAGGTAGAGAAAGTGCCATATGTGTAAGAGAAAAGAGCCGACTGGCGTCATTAACCATTCGCTTATTTCCTGCGATGAAGAACTCCTTCCGCCCTGGAAGGATACAAAAGTATTCCTCGATAAGACCCGGGTCTCGGCGCCTTTCAGCTGCCTCCTCTGCCGCCGCAGGGGAAGTCACCATTGTTAGTATATTTATATGGTGGTGACAGAGGCGTGGTTAAGTGGCTCCGTGTTGACACAGTTGCGTGGAGGTTATGTCTTCCCTTCTCCCGTTATTTGTCTTCCTATTCCCTCCACTTCCTGTCACAACGCTCTAACCTCCTGCTAATGCCGACATCATACCGAGCATCAGAGCTTGTGGTTTGCACACGTGTTCATAGCTGCCGCCGGTTACACAGCGCACTCTGTCCTTCCCTGTCCAAATATTTGCAACTCTATTCACAGCGAGTGATTCTGTCTCCCCTTCCACCGCCGCCGCAGCCGTCGCATCTTTTCTCGAAGCGCGTCTGAAGCTCTCCTTCCCGACACGCTCTCTTGTCTAATTCTGACACAGTGTGAATAATGACTTTTGGGACGGTTCCCTCCTTCGACAGTGATATTGGCTCTTGACATCCATATTCCCAATCATTTTCTCTCTTTAAAAATTATAATAGTCCGTGAGTTTCAATTTCTATTATATCTTGGCCGTAATCGCAATTTAATGAAATGTATTCCATACAGTGGTCAGATATAATCAAAAGATGGGACACACTGGCATAGACACAAAGTGGATACAGTGCACATTAGAAGACCCCCAATTATAGGACATATTGCTTCGAACTCAGTAAGTTAACAAACCAGCAGTCTGTTTAACTATACTATTAGTCTTGTGAGAACTTGACATCAAACTTCTGGAACCAATTGAGACCTTCATCTTTCTTCGGGTTCCTTGACTTCTTGTTGTATTGGGTAAAGTTAGAGGGACCACCTGGCAGACAACATTAAATCTGGACTATTACACGCAATCCCAAGGAAAAGAAGTGATTCCCCCAAATGCATCTCAGGAACTGAATTATCTCTTATTATTCGACGGTACCTGAAAAAAAAAAGATATTTAAATCCTCTGAGCGTGTGTGGGGGGGGAGGGGGGGCTGTGTGCGTGCGTATGTCTGTGTGCCCAAGTGTGTATTCAGTTCGTTCACCCCTCAGTGAAATTTGCCAAAGGCCTTTGAAGCCTTTTCAGTAAACCTTTTTGAACTTTTACTTCTTAGTGCGACGATCTGACAGAACTGCTAGATATATTTTATAGCATGCAACAAAAACATCAACACAAGGTTTTTTCTCATATCAAAACTAACCCAAAACAAAAAAACGTCATATGAATATCATTATAGAATTTTACTGCATAACGATGAATTTCACGGAACCTGCATTCACATACTGAAATGTCATGGATGGGTGCATGGAACTCCATCCCGGGAATCGAAGCCCACATACACTGCAATAACAAACACATAAACAACACTGCTAAATACACGGACAAAAGGTCGCGGTAAGTGTTTTTATAAGTTACCCCGTTGCTCCATTTTCTATGTGGAGAAATCGGAAAGGGAACGGGACGAAAGAACAGAGAAACAAGAGGAAATTCGGTGAGATGCGCGGAGAGGGGCGACTGCGAAGAAGGTAGAGAGGAAAACGGAGAGACTGTAAGGAAAATTCGGGAAATATAAAGAGGAAATTATAGTTAACATGCGTACGTACGTATATACATACATAGAAATTGACATTCATACAGAGATAGAGAGAGAGAGAAATAAAATAAAGGAGATGGTTATAGACAGAGACCGGAAAATGAGGAGGAAAACTAGAAAAGAGGGATGCGAGCCGGTGCAAGCCAAAGTAAGCCAAAGCAAGCCCAAGCAAGCCAAAGCAAGCCCAAGCAAGACGCAGAGAGGGCAGACGGCAAGTATGCGTAGAGAGAGAAAGGAGGATGCTGAAGGATAGGAAGTAATTTGGCTTGGGTAAATGGAGGGATGCGGGAAGGGGAGAACGGAGATGGTGTTATGCAAAAGGAGGGTGATTAAGGATAGGGAGAGCGAGGGGAGAATGCGATAGCGGCGCAGGTGAGGGGAATTGGACTGAGGGGACGGACAGAGACGAATTATAGACCGGGATATTTATTCGCTTCCCGAGAATACAGGTCAGCGAGAAAGCGGGTTGCACTGACACAAAAACGTGATACAGCCTCAACCCTTTTCACTGCAGGGATCAAATTGGAAAACGAGGGAGATACGATTTTTTTTCTTTTGCTTTTAAAAAATTGGTAAAAAAAAACAATTCTCTTCAGTAAGTGACGATGAAGATTGGAAATGTAAAATTCACTGATAGCGAGAATAAATGAAATGGTTCTAAAAATAAATCAACTATGACTGCGTAGATTGGGTCTCCATTCCCTTCTGTATACAATCGAGTTTTGTTTTTCTATACTGTCCTGTGTGTGTGTGTGTGTGTGTGTGTGTGTGTGTGTGTGTGTGTGTGTGTGTGTGTGTGTGTGTGTGTGTGTGTGTGTGTGTGTGTGTGTGTGTGTGTGTGTGTGTGTGTGTGTGTGTGTGTGTGTGTGTGTGTGTGTGTGTGTGTGTGTGTGTGTGTGTGTGTGTGTGTGTGTGTGTGTGTGTGTGTGTGTGTGTGTGTGTGTGTGTGTGCTATGACATGACATACGCAGAGTTTGCATTATCACATCCAAAAGACATTTGACACCGAAGAGGCTGATACTGCCAGATTAAACTCTTAGCTCAACTGTGTATAAGCTTGACATTAGATATGCCTCCAGACTCATGCCAGACACCGAGACACGGTGCCACAGATGTGTTATTATCAGTACACGAGATCATGTGTTCTAAAAAAAAGTTGATATTACATCCTCAGATATTGCCTGTTTTCAGTCTTTTGCAATTCTGGTCTCTGCAGGATTTCTCTCCCTCTCTTTTTATCCTGCGTTTCATCCCTTAAATTCTCTCTGTACCTTTATTATTCTCTTTGCTATCGCCCCTTCTTTATTCTGTCCTCCACCCCCGGTTTCTCCCCCTTTCATATGTTATTAATGATCATATCCGAAGCACACGCTTTGGAGAGAGATCCTCGTCCTTGGAGACCGTAATCTGCAACTCGAGAGTATTTGCGAACGTGATTTTTTGAAGCGTTTTGAAGTCTAAAGCGAGGAGGATAATTCTCCTCGTGAGTGAGACTTGTCAAAACCGTGTTAGAGTCATATTTACATGTACATTCGGTGGATGCGTGTGTACCTAAGGCTATGTACGTGTTCAAGGGTACGTATACTATTTGGATATGTGTGTGTGTACTTACTGATACTTCACTAGCATGTGTCTTCTAAGAAGCGACTCGACCTGTGTTTACGGAGGGACGAGTCCGCTCCCGTTGCCTCGTCCCCCAAGAACACGTGTTCAGTGTTACCGTGACTGAGTGGATGTTTGCGTCGGGCGGATGACTGTTTTCACTAATTATGCTTTGTTAACTTAAGCTCGGGTAACTTGGAAGGCGAATGGCCCTTGAGTGTTAGTATTGTATGACAAAAACATCTAATATTTTTCGAGTGTTAACAAACTGAGAATGGCTTGTACAGTCGGCGCGTGTATGCGATTACACACGCACACACACGCATATACAGAATATATATATATATATATATATATATATATATATATATATATATATATATATATATATATATATATATATATAAAGTAAGCGGGAAGAGCAAGTGTTTCGGAGGTCGTAGCACAAGCCCGGCCGCGCAAAAAGCAGAGAATGGCACCGCGAAGGGGCACAACTGGTAACACAGGGAGCGTGGCAGATGAGTGTCTCTATTTTTGTTGTCATATCGTCGGGTGCGAGGACCAGACCCGCAGCCTTGTTCCCAACCGGTTATGGAGAGCACTGGCAGAGGGGCGGTCTACTCCCCTTTCACGCTCCGCTGGCTCCGCCCGCGCCCCCAGTGCGCCCTTTTCCCTTTCGGTCGCTGTCGTCGGGTCCCTCGCTCCGGCCGGGGCTAGCCATGAGAAGGATTAAATAGGAAAAGAACTCACCATGAGAAGGATTAAATAGGAAAAGAACTCACCATGAGAAGGATTAAGTAGGAAAAGAACTCACCATGAGAAGGATTAAATAGGAAAAAAAACTCACCATGAGAAGGATTAAGTAGGAAAAGAACTCACCATGAGAAGGATTAAATAGGAAAAGAACTCACCATGAGAAGGATGAAATAGGAAAAGAACTCGCCATGAGAAGGATTAAGTAGGAAAAGAACTCACCATGAGAAGGATCAAATAGGAAAAGAACTCACCATGAGAAGGATTAAATAGGAAAAGAACTCACCATGAGAAGGATTAAATAGGAAAAGAACTCACCATGAGAAGGATTAAGTAGGAAAAGAACTCACCATGAGAAGGATTAAGTAGGAAAAGAACTCACCATGAGAAGGATTAAATAGGAAAAGAACTCACCATGAGAAGGATTAAGTAGGAAAAGAACTCACCATGAGCAGGATTAAATAGGAAAAGAACTCACCATGAGAAGGATTAAATAGGAAAAGAACTCACCATGAGAAGGATTAAGTAGGAAAAGAACTCACCATGAGAAGGATCAAATAGGAAAAGAACTCACCATGAGAAGGATTAAATAGGAAAAGAACTCACCATGAGAAGGATGAAATAGGAAAAGAACTCACCATGAGAAGGATTAAGTAGGAAAAGAACTCACCATGAGAAGGATTAAGTAGGAAAAGAACTCACCATGAGAAGGATTAAATAGGAAAAGAACTCACCATGAGAAGGATTAAATAGGAAAAGAACTCACCGTGAGAAGGATGAAATAGGAAAAGAACTCACCATGAGAAGGATTAAATAGGAAAAGAACTCACCATGAGAAGGATTAAATAGGAAAAGAACTCACCATGAGAAGGATTAAATAGGAAAAGAACTCACCATGAGAAGGATTAAATAGGAAAAGAACTCACCATGAGAAGGATTAAATAGGAAAAGAACTCACCATGAGAAGGATTAAATAGGAAAAGAACTCACCATGAGAAGGATGAAATAGGAAAAGAACTCACCATGAGAAGGATTAAATAGGAAAAGAACTCACCATGAGAAGGATTAAGTAGGAAAAGAACTCACCATAAGGATTAAATTGGAAAAGAACTCACCATGAGAAGGATTAAATAGGAAAAGAACTCACCATGAGAAGGATTAAATAGGAAAAGAACTCACCATGAGAAGGATTAAATAGGAAAAGAACTCACATGAGAAGGATTAAATAGGAAAAGAACTCACCGTGAGAAGGATCAAATAGGAAAAGAACTCACCATGAGAAGGGCTCACCATGAGCAGGACTAAACACGAGAAAGTCCACGAGAGGAACTAACCAAGAGCAGGCTAACCCTAAGGAGTAACCAGAAGAACTACCGAGGAGCATCTTCGCCCATTGTGAGCGGGCGCGCGCGGAGGAGTCGCATCAGCACAGCCAGGTATGCGCTTGGCTTGCCCCGAATACGCTATCAAGACGTTGCATAGAGCCAACAGCCGCGTCTGATCTCGCGAAGATTATCGCTTGCATGATTGATGCCCAATTCATGCCTTCTTCTGTTCTTGGTGGTCTGTGATGCTTTCATTGCAAAGAGACTATGTGAGCAGCGGAAATATTTCAAATGTGGTGGTAGATTTTGAAACAACGCAGAGAAAATATATGTGGGTTTACATATTAACACACATGCACACGCACACGCACACGTACACGTACACGCACGCACACACACACACACACACACACACACACACACACACACACACACACACACACACACACACACAAATATAAAATATATATATATATATATATATATATATATATATATATATATATATATATACATCTGAATATATATATATATATATATATATATATATATATATATATATATATATATATATATATATATATATATATATATATATATATATATATATATATATATATATGCCTGTCTGTGGGAGAATTTATGCATTTGGTAACTATCACTGAGCCTCATCTCCGTAATCACTCATCCGCTCGCCCACCACAATTACGTCTGGCTACTTCTCTCAGCATCCCACATTCTTCTCTCCCGCAGCCCTTTGCCGGTCCATCTGTCAGTCATGCGTCTGACTCTCTTTTTATTCCACACATTCATTCGTTGTTTTTTAAAAGCAGTCATCCCGTACGTGCTCTAAGGACCACAGGCGCCCTAAACGACATTCATTCCAACAAATATCTCTAGAAAGTTTTGAAGGAAAAAATATAACAAGCCCACTTTATGAAAATTCCCTTGCGTGCCATATGCCTGTGGAGCCAGAGCGCGACGCTTCATATTTGGAGAGGTGCCAAATTACCCAGAAAGGCGGTCCTCCAGACAGAGGTCTCTGGAAAACTGAGGCGTCCGTCACCTCGTATGTTGCCGCTGTCTCTGCGACTAAATCTTGCCCTAAATTCAGCTGAAAGACGTCAGCCTCACACCTCGCCGCAGGGGATGATTGGCGACCTTCTGCCCAGCTCGCCATTACTCCTCATTTTGCTCGAGTGTGTACAGTCGCCGGCAGAAATTTTCGCGTAAAAATAGCCAATAAAAAGGGAAAGTGAAGGGTAGAAACGGGACCCTCAACGGAAGGGATAAGCACGCTATCGACAGGAATACGAACATAAATCTATCTTTTTCAGCCATATTCGAGCGTGATCGACATTAATTATCATCCGCCTTTTGCAAGGAATCGCACCCAATTGCTACCTCTAACGCCTGTCTCAATGAAGCCATTCAGCGTGCTTAATCGCTTGGTCGCAAGGATTACCCCACTCCGACCTCGTCACGAATTCGCTAACAAATTTCTACGTTTACGACTAATGGTCAGAAACGCAGTGGTAAAGACACTGAATATAACCTGACGATGCCATAAACGGATTCATAATGTTATCAACGGTATTCTTTCTTCTCCACCATACTTTCTATATGATCTTACGTTCCCATTCCTTGAAATATCTTTAATGTTCCACTTTTAGATCTTCCTCTTCTGGCTAAGTGTAGTATTTTAAGGATTTACTTTTTCTTGCATTCATATTGCTGAAACCATTTTTGCCGTATATGACATTAAAATGTACTGATCGTGGAATAATATACCCACTCCTCCAGTCAAGTAATGCTGACAGTTCTTACCAAATGCTGACATCAGTGAAAAATGCCCAGGACTAAATATAAACGCCTTATAAATGAATACTGCAGTGTCCCCAAATAGGTCCGCTACTCGTGGGAACCTACGAAGCAGAGAATCAGGAGAGAGTGAATAAAAAAGAAGGAAACGTTAATAATGTAGCTGCGTAAAGAGGTTAACTGACAGCTCACTTCGGAGCTGATTATTAAATCGATAATGAGAGAGCGGCGCAGACTAATCAATCGAATGGCAATTTGGTGGCCATGCCGATACTCTTATGGCTGAGAGTCACTCTGATTGGCTGCTTTTTTCACACACATGCACCCACTCTCTCTCTCTCTCTCTCTCTCTCTCTCTCTCTCTCTCTCTCTCTCTCTCTCTCTCCCTCTCTCCCTCTCCCTCTCCCTCTCTCCCTCCCTCCCTTCCTCTCCCTCTCCCTCTCTCCCTCCCTCCCTTCCTCTCCCTCCCTCCCTCTCCCTCCCTCCCTTCCTCTCCCTCCCTTCCTCTCCCTCTCCCTCTCCCTCTCTCCCCCCCTCCCTCCCTCCCTCTCCCTCCCTCCCTCTCCCTCCCTCCCTCCCTTCTCCCTCCCTCCCTCTCCCTCCCTCCCTCTCCCTCCCTCCCTTCCTCTCCCTCCCTCCCTTCCTCTCCCTCCCTCCCTTCCTCTCCCTCCCTCCCTCCCTCCCTCTCCCTCCTCCTCCCTCCCTCCCTCCCTCCCTCTCCTCCCTCTCCTCCCTCCCTCCCTCCCTCTCCCTCCCTCCCTCCCTCCCTCTCCTCCCTCCCTCCCTCCTCCCTCCCTCCCTCCCTCCCTCCCTCCCTCCCTCTCCTCCCTCTCCCTCCCTCCCTCCCTCTCCTCCCTCCCTCCCTCTCCCTCTCTCCCTCCCTTCTCTCCCTCCCTCCCTTCCTCTCCCTCCCTCCCTTCCCCTCCCTCCCTCCCTTCTCTCCCTCCCTCCCTTCCTCTCCCTCCCTCCCTTCCTCTCCCTCCCTCCCTTCCTCTCTCCCTCCTCACCCTCCCTCCCTTCCTCTCCCTCCCTCCCTCTCCTCTTACTCCCTCCCTCTCCCTCCCTCCCTCCCTCCCTCTCCCTCCCTCCCTCCCTCCCTCCCTCTCCCTCTCTCCCACTCACTCCCTCTCCCTCTCTCCCTCTCTCTCCCCCTCCCTCCCTCCCTCTCCCTCCCTCCCTCCCTCCCTCCCTCCCTCCCCTCCCTCCCTCCCTCCCTCTCCCTCCCTCCCTCCCTCTCTCCTCCCTCCCTCTCCCTCCCTCTCTCTCTCACGCTCTCTCTCTCTCTCTCTCTCTCTCTCTCTCTCTCTCTCTCTCTCTCTCTCTCTCTCTCTCACACACACACACACACACACACACACACACACACACACACACACACACACACACACACACACACACACACACACACTTGGAGACTTTAAACATGCAGCTGTACCAAATTCAGAGTAAACGTGGCCCATGCAGTGCCATTAATGAACATCTCTTAAGACAAACGCCCTCACATGATTACCGGCGCCCAAGGGAAAGTATTGGGCAACCGGGGTCATAAAGCTGTTGATGCATGGCAACCGGAAGTGACAAGTTATGATAAACGGAAATGAACGAAACTCACTGGAAGGAACTTATGAGGCTGCAGTACACGGTGGGCGGAAATAGAGAAGGCTGAGACAAGGGCAAAGGGGGTCGAGATAGGATGCTGGGCGTCGATGAGAGACAAGAGATGAAGAGACAGATATTGAGGGACTTTGGGGAATATGGAGAAGGAAGAAAATGAGTAAAATATAAGTGAATAAAATTAGCATAAAGTAATAGAGAAAATTAGAGAATTCGGGTTAGGAAATGATGTGGAGAGAACATTTAAATGATGAAACACTGGGGGAGAGAAAATGAGGGCGAAATAGAGAGGAATTTTGTACGCAGAAAATTGAGGAGAAAATGGGGTACTAAACATAGTGAGTACCACAGAGGAAATGGGCAGGAAATACTGAAAAAAGAAAACAGCAGAGAAAATATTAATCAGCGAAAATAGAAGAATTACGAAGACAGAAAACGAAAGGGTGATATACTGAGCGCAATAAAATATTTATACATGTAAAATGTTCAAACTTAAATCGCGCAGCCGGGGAGATACCTAGTCGGGGAGGGTCACATTGCAGATAAAAATGCTGGGCGATAAAAGTGCAAGCTTTTGAGCATGATTTGATGCGAGTTCGAAGGGACAAAGTGGAAATGGAATGCGACATGAATATCCATCATCGTTGTCACCCCTGGGTTCAATTGCCACCGAGTAGCGGGCCATTTCAGCCTGCCTTCAACTCTAACATTACGTCCGCTGGCCCTTCTATTTATCCATTCTCTCCAGTTTTATCCATACCTTGCGTGTGTTTTTAGTGTCCTCATACAAGCTATCATTATCACCATCATCTTAATCATCATCACCATCATCTTTCATCATCATATCATCATCAGCACCATCCTCCTCCTCTATCCCTTCCTTTCTCCCATATCTTTATCCTCCTCTCCCTCCACCTATCCCAAGTGGAGCGAAGGCACTGACCGCTGTGGGCGTGATGCGAGGCGGGCGGACAGCACTATATCTAAAAACCCGTTACTCCACGCTCCTATATACGGCCACCTCGGAGACGCAGCCTCTCCCTCGCCGCCTTGTCGGGGGGAGGGGGAGGAGAGGGAGTGGGGGCGGGGGGGTTGGGGGAGGGGCAAGGGGCGGGCAGGAAAAGAAAACGTTCGGGCAACATAATAATGATAATAAGGAGGAGGCTAGACGACGGGTGATATACGTAAGGGAGATGGAAGAGAGTAGATGGATGGGAAGGGAGAAAGATGAAGGGGGGGTGAAGGAAGAGAGAGAGAGAGAGAGAGAGAGAGAGAGAGAGAGAGAGAGAGAGAGAGAGAGAGAGAGAGAGAGAGAGTGGGGGGGGGACGGAGGGAGGAAGAGAAGGAGAGAGAGAGCGTGAGGGGTGGGAGAGGGAGAGAGGGAGAGGAGGGAAGCAAACGAGAATCAAAGGGCGAGGCCAAAGAAAGCGCGAACACCCGGAAGCGCAAGGGCGGCGGGGCAGGCCTGACAAAAAGGACAAAAGGCTGGAGCAGCACCGAGTGGACGGCCGGAGGAAGGAGTGGACACGGATAACGAAGGGGAGCCGGAGGGGAGCGCTGGGCGAGGAGGGCCGTCGCCGCCGCCGCTGGAGGGAGGAGGGCAGGGCGGGCGGCCTCGCTGCGGGGCCTGAAATTCGCTCGCGCTTAGGCCTCTGGGCGCGCGGGCGGCGATGGCAAGGTTTGCTGTGTGAGCGCGTGGATGTGCAAGGGATTCTGTCTGCATACAAGACCAATTCATCAATCGATACAAAAACATAAACACACACACACTCTCTCCATTCATCTATCCATCCACCCATCCATTCATCTATCTATCTATCTATTTATCTATCTATCTATCTATCTATCTATCTATCTATCTATCTATCTATCTATCTAACTATCTATCTATCTATCTATCTATCTATCTATCTATCTATCTATCTATCTATCTATCTGTCTATCTATCCATCCATCCATCCATTCATCCATCCATCTATATTATTCATATAAAGAATACGTGTATTCAAAAAGTATATACGAAACATAAATCACACGGCCTACAATAAAAAAACAAAATGGCAGGTAAACACGTCATCCATGCATAAAGGAGGATATTAAATGGGAAAAGGCAAGTAAACATAAAAGGAACATAAATGATTACCAGGTAATCTCCCCGCCACGCGACCTGCACAGGTAGCCATGGGTGCCTCTCCCTCCGAGCGACTATGCCAAAGGTTCCCTTGCTGGCGCCGCCGCCACGCCACGCTGAGCCTGGACATACAAGCCGTGGAAATCGAGTGAGTCCGGAACCGCTGGCTAGAAAAGATGCCTACGGAACCCCTCGAGAGAGATTACACGGCTGACGAGGCTTCCTGAGGGCAGCACGCCGGCGGGAGGCTTCGCTCGGAGAGATCAAAGTGAGAGGCCATGTCCCCGTTCGATGGAGGAGTCGCGTGGCCTTCTTTATTCGCTGGGATCGGTATCAATCAGTCGTGACTCGAGCGACGTCCTTTGGTGTTACGTCACGCTGAAGGGAATTTTGGCCGCTCGTAATTACTAGTCAGACGCTGCAATTTTGACCCGCATGGATCTTCGCCTTTTTTCCCCAATAAGGCTGAAAGGAACGTACAACTAGAGTGGACTGTCATCGTCGAGACAAAATGAAAAGGTGAGCGAGCATGTTTGGCACCACAAAGTCATTCCAACAAAAGAATTGTGTCGAAATGTGCAATAGGAGACCTTGGCATCTCAGGACTTCACAGTAGCCCCCCAAAAAGCCCGAAGGATTCGGACACTAGGGACTCTCGGGCCCAGAGTCCAGGGGCGCCGTGACACAAAGCCTTTCCCCGACAAAGGTGCGGAACAAATGGGCCTAAAATCACTCGGACTGGAACGACGGAACAAGTGACATTAGCACTTAGGCCTAGACTTCAAGGCGCGAAATCCTTGGAGTGGAACAGTGTGAATTAATGACCGAGTGAACAGAGCTCTCCCTTATTCCGTGATTAACGATGCAAGATAATTCATTTAGGCCGAGTCTAGCTCTAGTCACACTCACGCTCCACTGCGAATAAAAAATCTACAGGAACATGCTTCTGTCTGAGAACTTTCACTCTCTCCAAGAATAAAATGTTACTTTCTTTGTATGTGCTATTCTAGTAGTAAACGCAATTGCAAAATGACAGTGCTGACTCAGGTTGACTGATGAAATAATGCCGTCACTCGCAGAACAAGAAAGCAGAAGCGTAACATTCTCAAGTGCTGCCATCATCGCCTGGGACGGCAAGGCCATTTCAAGACCAAGTAAAACGTTTTACTTAAACGATACAAATACTACCTTTTATCCCAGCCAGGGAAAGGGAAAGGCGAAAAGTTCAACCTCGCAAGCCTGGCTCGGTTAAACACGTTCCTTACATGCTTCACGCGAGATCTGCAGCTGATGTGCACTTGTAACAGTT
>NC_091560.1:23707810-23710310 GCF_042767895.1 Penaeus vannamei
AATTGGCAGGAGGATTACCTATGAGGAAAGCACATCAAAGTTCAGCTAAGGAGGTTGAGTCGAGTCACCCAATTAACATACATATAAGCGGCCACTGATTGGGTCGAAAGAATACTACACAAACAAAGCCTTGGACAAGGGTAAACAATGGAGAATGAGAGATGAAAGAGGTGTATTGAGAGGTAGCTGATAAGAAGGTACATGGTAGAGAAATACATATAGGCTTATATGTAGATATCCATGGAAAAATCATAAATAACAAATACATAAGTAAAAGGTGAGGGAAGGCTAATAAAAAGAAGCTGAAATATAGATGAAAGACAGACACGTAGGAAATTAAAGACATACAAACATAGAGTCACAGATACAGAAAGTTAAACACACACACACACACACACACACACACACACACACACACACACACACACACACACACACACACACACACACACACACATGCACACACACATACACACACACATACACACACATACGCATACATACACACACACACACATACACACACATACGCATACACATACACATACATGTATACATACACATACATATATACATACACATACCTATACACATACACACACACACACACACACACACACACACACATATGAACGCACACACATGCAAATCCTCCAGCCTCCTCTTCAAACAGCATAAGCAGCTCCGAGCCGAAATACGAGAGAGAAAGGCGGCAGGAACGCATGCCCTCGAACAACATGGCGCAGGTAACATCTTGCAAATCAACATTCAGACTCGGCTCTCCCTCAAGACGCCTCCCTTCCTCTCGCTCTTTTGAAGGCATTATTTCCCTTGAAGCGGCTGGCAGACGCGGCGTTGACAAAGGGAACCGCGAGGTCGGGCATCGCGAGAAATGCCGCCCGTCGCCGCGCAAGGGCGTGATGGGGCAGGGATCAAAGCCGCGCCTCCTTCGCCCGCTTTTAAGCGCCGCGCGAAGAGCACTCCGGGCTACTGGTGGCAGCGGCGGGGCTCAACTTGCTCACTTCGGATTATCACCGCGCCAAGTTTCGTTGCATTGCCAAGTTTTTAAATTTAATTCAGTTCGGAGTTAAAGTTCATCTTTTATTGTCACACCTACTGCATTTTTGCACGATATTAAAAGATAAAAGCGCAACTTTCTCCGTGTAAATGCGAGTTACTCAAGTAACTTAGATAACAAGTTTATCTTCCAAAAGTGACAAAAATATACAATTCCTCGAGAGCACCAAAGTTATGAGATAAAAATCTGCCATTTCTGGGCGACTCATGACAATGGTATAAAACATAGACCAAAATATTTACTTTACGTGAAAATAGAAATGTCAGTCACCCTTCGACTTTACTCACAACTCTAATTTCCTTTATCACCAGAAAGTAGTCTTTGCAATTTTGAGGCATACCTAATACTCACTGCAACCAATCGTTCAAAACAAAAACACACACTTTCCTAAAGCTAAATAAACATTTAAATAAGAAGAAAACTTATGCCGGCCTTAAATCAGGAACCGCCCATGCCCACCTCCTCACCCGAACCGCAACTCATGTGGCTCCCACACCGTCGCCAGCCCGTCCCCTGCAGGCCTCGACGCCAGAGGGACGACGGTTACCATCTCATCTTACAGGCTGCCATCCCGTCTTGAAGGAGAGCCCCGCCATAATCCCGACGAGACACGACACACCACAAGCAGCTCCTGGAGATAAGCCGAGGCTGACTGTGGACTATCAGCTCAGACACAACAATTAAGGCATTCGATTCGCCACCTCAGTTACCCGTCCGTATGGTGGAAGGCTGCTTGAGAGTATGGTGACTGGATTCTTTCATAGATGAAATCAGTGGATGGAAAGATAGATATGTGAGTTTCTCGAATTCCACAAATACTATATCTTAAATTTGAGTATTTCAGGTTCATTTATTTTCGTTTTTGTTTGTTCGTTTGTTTGTCTTCTTACTGAGAAATGATTCACCTTGAACATCTTAAACATCCCACTCTAAGTATACGTCTTTCTTATCATAGCCATTCATAAAACTTCTGCTATTACTGTCACCACTACTACCGTTAAGTTACTATAAATAATGGTGATACAGGCATTACTATCACTACTACTATTTTGTTTTTGTAAATAACTTTTCTTTGGTTTTGCATTAGACCATACAACTGTCTTCAGCATCGTGTTATAGATTGAGAAAGCTGAAAATAGTGAGGACAGTACTGATGATTATGATAATGCTGATGATGATGATGATGATGACGATGATGATGATGATGATGATGATGATGATGATGATGATGATGATGATGATGATGATGATGATGATGATGACGATGACGATGATGATGGTGGTGGAGTTGGTGATGATGGTTGATGATGACAATGAAAAAGATAAGAAACAAAAATGAAGAACCACCTAAATTTAAAGGGCTTTTACTTTTATTCTAAGGATTCTCCCGTGTCCCCTACAGTATGTGAGTGTGTGTGCGTA
>NC_091560.1:23745310-23747810 GCF_042767895.1 Penaeus vannamei
TTTGCAGAAGTGGAAAGTGATTAGCTGGCAGGAATGTCCACAATAGATATTTCGGGAACTGCAGTCATGCCACAGCTGTGCGATATATCAGAAAATGTTTATCATGCGTCGTCTTAATCTTACTTACCACATACTAAGTCGCGGATTCCGTAGCGTTTAGAGCAATTAAAGTATATCTTTCACCGGCTCATCTCGGCTCCTCGTCCCTGTCTCGAGTGAAGTCAAAATCTCCTTCAGACACATATCATCATCAGAACAAAAATTTCACCAAGATTTAAAGAAAGCAATCTGCTTATTACTTTACGAGCCTTGGAAAATTTGCTCATGACGTGGGATGTACATCGGCGGATATTGACGAGTGACGAGTGAGGGAGCGCCGAGGAAAAAGATGGAGGGGAGGACGGCCGATAGATGAGGGGTGAAGGGATCGCCTGACACAGCGAGCCGCGTTATTGGATGTAAATCGATATTTGCATTGATGAGGTAATTGGCCATAATAGGATCAGTGAGGGGGCTCGGTAGAATATTTCCAAGAGGAGGCTAATGTCTCAGGCAATTTGGTTCGGCGAAGGGAATGTTCAGATGATTTCCCGCATGTTGCAAGAATAAGATAGCAATTATATTGATACAAAAACAAGGATGATAATGGTCATGATGATAACAACAGCAACAATAATGTAATGATAATGATAATAATTATATTATTAATAACATTAACAACAATGAAAATGATAATGATAATAATGATAATGATGATAATAATGATGATACCAAACATAACAATAGTAATGCTGATAATGATGACAAGGAAGAGGAGGAGGAGGATGGTGATGATAATGTGATAGTGATGATGATGATGATGATGATAATGATATAAATGACTACAACAAACACAACAATAATCAAATAACGATAATAGCGATAATAATAATAACAATTATGATAACGATAATAGTAGTAGCGACGACTACCAAAATGCTCTTATCTCGAAGGTTTGCATCGATTCCTCCTGATACCAACAAAGCGATCAAATGTAACTCGATATCCGGAAGATCCCGTTTCTTTTATAAGTCTATCTAATCTTTAAATTTAGGGCTAAAAGTTCTTCCAAAACGTCATTATCCTCTCTTGTCTATAATTTGCAGTATTAACGCAAGTATTTTATTGAATATTTTCAGGACCATGACATTTCTAAATTATCCTAAATCTGTATCTAATTTTGTGTAAATATTATTCTCTTGCTTTTAAATGGTTTGATTAAGCGATTTCCATATAAAGATTCTTCAAAAAAGACCTGATGTCAGTGAGGGAAATTGTTACTCTAGACGCGTTTGAATACCAGGAAAAAGATTGTGCCTCTAACTTTTTGACGAATATCTATTCTGAACTCTCTCTCTCTTCCTCCATCCCTCTCTCCATCCTTCTCTCTCTCTTCCTCCTTCCCTCTCTCCCTCCTTCTCTCTATTCTGAACTCTCTCTCTCTCTTCCTCCCTCTCTCTCTGTTTCTCTCTCTCACACACATTGATCCCCTGATGGATATGCGGTACAGCGACTGGCAACAGAACTGAATATACAGATGAACAAGATGAATATGGAGATACAAAGTTCAATGGTCATTCTCCGGTCCTATATGGATGCAAACCCTGCATTCGCAAAGGGAAAAACTTTTATTGGCGACTCACCTTTTGTACAAGCCACCCTTTGTGTTATCGGCAAATTAATTGTTGACTCCTTTGGCCCAACCTTTGGAGTGGCTCCAACTAATCTCTGGCCCTTTCTGATGCCGCGACGAACCGCATCGCTCGCCGAGGCCAAGCCAGTCGGCCTCTCCAATGCTCGCGCAAATGAGATGATATTGACGACGGGAACCGAGTCTTTGCGAATCTAATTTTCGGGATTTCCTCGGCATCGGGCCCGATAAGCCCGGATTTATGTTCGGGCAGACGTGGAGGAATCACGGAACATAATTCAATTTATGGAGATATTCTCTTCGACAAGGGAGACAAATTGGTAGTGTTTGAGAGCGAATGCCTCGCTATAAAATCTCCAAATTTGTAACAAACAACAAGTCGTTGCTATATTTGCTCTAAATTTTATGGGTTTTGGGGACACTTACATCTGAACGATTTAAGCCATATGACCTGCTTACCACCTACGACACTACTCTTGAGATGGTGTCTATTATACACAATGTATTCTATAAAATGTCCGGAAAGAAGCTTTCCTGACAGTACCAAAGAAACAATAAAAAACTCCCACCCTTCCACCCTACACACATATATTTATACATATCTATGTAGATATGTATGATTACATAAGATTCATTTTACATGTATATAAGATCAACAGGCATAAATATATAAAAAAAGCCCACCGTGATGTCAAAAGCTTGTCCAAACCGTTTCCATTCCTTTAGCGTTGCTTCAGTGCTGCTGCCTCGATTTCTCCACATCCCAAAAATGTATAACGTAAAACGAAAATTCATAAAGCTGTGTCGGCG
>NC_091560.1:23762810-23765310 GCF_042767895.1 Penaeus vannamei
TAGGGCGATGAAAATTCCTGGAAATCCTCTCCTAAGCTCCTCTATTCTCTCACCCTTCCTATATTCTCCTTGTGATTCCTCCCTCCCGGGGCCGCGCACTTCACGCTAACATCATGCAAAGCTTCTGCCTCCTTTTTTATGCTCACCTTGGTCATTCTTGGCAGACGCCTCGGACGAGAATGAATGAGCGACGATATCCTTGCGGGCGTTTACAAGCAAGTGCTGCCTCCCCCTCTCTCCTCTCTCTGTCTGTTTCTGTCTTTCTGTCTGTCTGTCTGTCTCTCTCCCTCATTCTCTATGTATATATGTATATATATATATATATATATATATATATATATATATATATATATATATATATATATATATATATATATATATCTGTGTGTGTGTGTGTGTGTGTGTGTGTGTGTGTGTGTGTGCATGTGTGTGTGTGTGTGTGTGTGTGTGTGTGTGTGTGTGTGTATGTGTGTGTGTGTGTGCGTATATATATATATATATATATATATATATATATATATATATATATATATATATATATATATATATATATATATATATATATAAAGATATATATATATATATATATATATATATATATATATATATATATATATATATATATATATATATATATATATATATATATATATATATATGCACACTAACATACACACATGCATTCCTGTATGCACACACACACACACACAGCGTTCTCTCGAGAGCATGTCGCCCTCATGACCGAATGTGAAACCAAGAGCTTCGGTGCAAAAGGGAAAGACCTGCATATTTCACTCGAGCCGCAGTTTTTCCTCGGGCGCAAAAGGTACCTATAATCCTTGACTTTGCCAATCGCCTATAATAAAATTGCGAAATTGCCTCATCCTTTTTCATTATAGGCTGGCTATTAGCACTGAGCGAGGATAAAAGGAAGAGGGCCGCTCCTACGGGCATAGTTTCTCGTGCCGTATTGGATATTGTTTGTAATGGCGGCGTTCACCTCACTAATAGCAATATCGCTAGCTTATGGCCTGCGGTTTCGGGGATAAATATTGCGATACAGTATTAGGAGAGTTGGTGTTCATGCTGACAATACTTGGTTGTATTGCCGGAAGCATAACATTTGTTCTCTTAACACATTTCCAGGAAAGGCATATACAGTGCGAATCCTATCCTTATGCATGAATCTTTGGAGCATGCATAAACGAGTGCAAGCATTTTTACTCTAGTTAGCACGTGGATTATTTTTTTTTAATTTATCTTTATTATTATTATTATTATTATTATTATTATTATTATTATTATTATCATTATTATTATAGACTATTTTTTCCCTGCCATCCTTGTCCCTTCCCCCTCTCCTCTCTTTCAGCCATTTCCATCTCTCCCTCATCCCCCTTCCTCCAAAATACCACCATCCCGAACTCCCTCTCCGGCGCCTGATTCCCCGTTCCCCACCATCTTTACCCCCTCCTTCAGTTATCTTCATCCCGCCCCCTCCCTGTCCCACTCCTCCCCCCGCCTGCAGCCATTTTTATCCGTCCCCTCTTTTTTATCCTTCTTCCCCCCCCCCCCAACTATTCTCATCCCGTCCACTCTCCCTCTCCCTCTCCTCCCCCCTCCCGCACCATATTCATCCCGCCCCCTCCCTCTCCCTCTCCCCCCCCCCATCCTTCACCATCTTTATCCCGCCCCTTCCCTCTCCTGCACCATCTTCATCCCGCCCCCTCCCTCTCCCTCTCCCCCCCCCTCCTGCACCATCTTCATCCCGCCCCTTCCTTCTCCTTCACGCAGCCTTCTTTATCTCCCTTGTCCCTCCCCCCTCTTGCCATTCAATCCCCTCCCCCGGAGCCATACCCTTCCTCCTTCCCCCTTCCCTCCCCCTCGCGCTCCATCGCCACCCCCCTCCATCCCCCCCTCCCCTTCCCCCCTCTTCCTCCCGCCCAAGGGCAGAAATCGCCCCGCGAGCCGGGCTGGGGGCGAGCTCCGGGATCCGCCCCCGAGGAAGGGAACATTCTTTGAGGAGGATGAAATGACAATTTTCTGCATGATTTATGCTAATAGTCCGCGCCTGACGACGCAGGTTAGTCGGCGGGGAGTAACAAAATGTCACTCTAAAGCGTCTTCCGGATTCCTCGTGAGATTTCGATGCGGATTTCAGGAGGAATAATTGCGAACTCACACTCGAGTGACTCCCAGAGGGAACCGGCGACGAAGGGGGACATGTCGAGGCCTGGCAGCTCGGGTGGCTAACAGCATTTTCCGCTTTATTGCTCAATATTATTTTTATAGCCCTTCATTAATAAATTTTACAGGCTTTTGTTAAATATATTTATTTATTTGTTTACTGAGAATGTACCCTGCACGTTTGGCACTGACAAAGATGTTTTGTAGGGAGATCGGGTCTTCGTTGTGGCTATTTAATTCCTTGCGTGATTATTCATTTGAGGGTGATACTAATTATTACAATTAAGGCAAGTAATGGTATTAGTCTGACTTA
>NC_091560.1:23820310-23822810 GCF_042767895.1 Penaeus vannamei
AAACAATAACAACAATAATAACAATAATAATAATAATAATAATAATGATAATAATAATAATAATAATAATAATAATAATAATAATAATAATAATAATAATAATAATAATAATAATAATAACAGCAGCAACAACAACAACAATAATAATAACAACAACAGCAACAACAACAAAGCAACAACAACAACAATAATAAAACAGCAGATTGTATACACATGTATGCTTGTGCTTGCTTGTGTAATAATTTTACGATGCCATTTTTCTCTTTCCTTCCCTGCCACCTTTCCTGTCGTACTTTCTCCACATCGTTTTGAACGATAATTTAAACGACTCTGCTCTCTCTCAATTTGCATTTGTCTTTCACTGACTCGGCAAACCACCCTGTCTCTCCGGCATTTCTTTTATCAATGCATCTTACATTTCCTTCTGTTTTGTCTTGTTTCTTGTTCATTACGCGCTCCCCTCTATTCGCATTTCCGCCCTTCTGTCTGCTGACCTGCTTTGTTTCCATCCGCTCGTGTGTGTCTGCGTCTCTTTGGCCGACCCTCGCGTCCCTGCTGCCTTCCTCGGCCAGATGTGCAGACTGTAATAAGAGGTTTGAGGAGTTACCGGCCTCCCTCCGGCCAAAAGCATGTGTCTCGATAATTTTCTAGTTGTAATTATACTCCTTTGTGGTAGCAAATGATAGGGAAGCATCACTAACTCAATTTACATGGCTTCCACTTCGATTATTTAGGACTTTGAGAAGGATTCGGATCCCCTTACGCATTTTATGGGGCCTTTGTTTTCCTCGGTTCGAACTACAAATCAAAACATCGTTTGCATAATGTTACTGATTTGTACGTCTCTTATTTTCGGACGGAGAACAGGGGAGTAATAGAAAAGTAAAACAAAAAGGACCAAAAAAATAATAGGAAACTAAAAGATAAAAAAGGTATCAGGTTCAGGCTTGTCTATTGTATTTCCCTTATACTACTGTCTTATTTATACGTGCGCCAAAATGATAAGCACTGATTGATGTAAGTCATTTCAGGGGAAGATAAACTTTTATCACTTCCGGCATACACCCTTGCAAGAGTCGTGATGTAGAAATCACCAAACTTTGATTTTAATTACCCTTTTTACGAGTCATGAAAGAAGCAGTCTGAAAACTTACGGTGCACGAGCGGGCGCGTTTACGCTTCCCCGATCTTCATGGAATCTGTTGATTTGGAGAACAACAAAGTAGTACAAGACAGATTTGTGAATAGCATTCCGCGAGCATTTAATGCTATTGACTGTAATTATCAATACTATTGGTACGTTGATTAATATCATTAATGTTGTCGTTTTTATCATCATCCTTATAAACGTTATCATTAGTATCTTATCATTTTATCCTTATTGTCATTACCATTAAGATAATCATTGATTTTGTCACTATCAATATCACTGATATTATAACCATAAAAAAAATCATATCTTTATTATCATGGTTACTATTATTGTTGATTTTATCACTGATTATGATTGTTATTATTACCATTATTATTATCATTATTATTATTATTATTATTATTATTATTATTATTATTATTATTATTATTATTATTATTATTATTATTATTATTATCATTATTATTATTATCATTGTTATTATTATCATTATCATTATTATTATTATTATCATTATTATTATTATTATTATTATTATTATTATTATTATTATTATTATTATTATTATTATTATTATTATTATTATTATCATTACTATTATTATCATTATTATTACTATTATTATTATTATTATCATTATTATTATTATTATTATTATTATTATTATTATTATTATTATTATTATTATTATTATTATTATTATTATTATTATTATTATTATTAATATTGTTATGATTGTTGCTGATGTTACTATTCTTATCGATATATTATTATTATTGTTATTATCATTATTATTATCATTATCATTTTTATTATTGTTATTACTATTATTGTTGTTATTATTATCATCATTGATGATGATAATAATAGTAGTAGTAGTAGTAATACTAATATTATTATATCATATTATCATCATCATCATTATTTTGTTGTTTTTATTGTCCTTTATTATCATTATTGTTTTTAATATCCATGTGTTTGTTATTATCATTATTGTTTTTAATATCCATGTGTTTGTTATTATCATCATTAGTATGATTTTGTTATTATTATCATCATCACTGTTCTCTTTATTATCATCATTGCATATACCATCATTATATTTTTTTCTTATTACAGTCATTATTATCATTATCAACGTCACTGTGAGATAGTGATAGTGTGCATTAATGTGAATATATCGATGCCTATATAAGAAAGCTTAAATTGACAAAACATTAAATAAACATTGATTAAACGGAGAATTAATCAGAGACCCCCTTCGAGCGCGCATACTTTCAAATCTTGTTTACTTTGGCAGAAGCGTTTGGTTTGATGTGACAGGGTTGTAGTCGATGCATTTCAAGA
>NC_091560.1:23935343-23937843 GCF_042767895.1 Penaeus vannamei
CTATACTGTCTCACACAAATACCCGTATAAGTGATCTTAAGACTGGCAGTTGCGTGAACGCCCTTCTATAGACCATCTTGAACACCAATTCTTTCCTTCTCTCCTTTTCCTTTAAATACCCTCGTTGTTGTTGACACGGCCATACTATGAGGTCTAAATATATTTCTCCTTCAGAAGATCATTCAAGCTATAAGTTATACGAATAGGGCTTACGTAACTCCATCTTACACGAAACTACGCCCTGCCATTTACCCGCCCCTTCCCTCGCCAGTCACAATATCTCTCCAGGACGCCCGCAACAAGATACACTCACTTGACGGTTTTCCTTTAAGTTCTTTCCCTTCGCGCCAGAGCTTTCTGTGGGTCAACATCCGCTTCCCCTTCATCTAGTGCGGAGCAGCTGAAGACCCAAGACCTCAGCGTCGATACGGCATTGGCTGCAATATCAGCTTACTCGCACGCCACCTCCCTTTTCCATTTTTTCCCAGGGGTGTCATTGTGCCACGGTAAATGTAATGTGACTGCACTTGTTTTATTACATAGAAATACAGTACCCCATGCAACAACAATGCCGCCGGACAGTGTGTCTTCCACGGTTGACATGACGGCCATCCCAAATTCTCTTTCTGCCGTCACGAGCTGTGATGCTGCGTTGGGTACAACTGTCCTTCCATGTGTGCAACAGGGCTTTAATTTCCTCGCTTCTCTGTCTGCCAAACAACGGTTTCGCCCCTGCATCCCCCCAAACTCACCCCGCGCTTACTGCAGAAAATCACTAGTAACTTTCCAACACACAACACTTACACTGGTCGCCCTCTCCTCGAGCACCGCAACCTTCCGCCCTTCTCGTGCACTTTCAGCTGCGCAACACTAGTAATCCCCTCGTTCTTCTCCATACACGTTCTCATACATACACAGAAGGACACAACACACACACACATACACAAAGAGAGAGAGAGAGAGAGAGAGAGAGAGAGAGAGAGAGAGAGAGAGAGAGAGAGAGAGAGAGAGAGAGCAGTACAGCACCAATAGTGCCCCTCCTCCTCTCTCCCCGTCGGTGAAGGGCCGCGAGTCGACCCTTTTTGTAAGTATTATCCGTGATTTTCCGGCTGCTGGTCTCAAACAACAGGTGTGTGCCTCCGACCACGAGCGTTTTACCTTGCCACCGCCTCTTTCCATTTTGTTACGTTGCTTAACTCTCCATTCGCTCACTGCACTCTAGTGTATCTTTCCTAACGAAATTTTTGAAATACTGGTGAAACAAACTGGTATCGGGAGGTTATAGATTAGGAACTGAGCGTTCGGTAAAGAGATTCACGGACGTCAATGTTTCTGCGACCGGTGACGTAGGTGGAAGGAAGACTCCTGTTCCTCTGTGCAGCGGCTGTGGCATCGGCACGACTTCTGCGCGGGAATTTGGGATTACATGCCTGCGTGGACCTGTTGAAATACTTAAGATAAACTTCCTGTAGACCTATCTATGAACTTTTTTACTTTCCGTCTCAAAGCCGTTCTGGGACTCTGGGCACAGCTGGTCGGGTTTATATTTACTGCAAGGGCTAGAGCTAAGGGTGGGATGTCTTTGAGGATTCGCAGGCAAATAAAAGAGCTTTCTACTAATTATCCAAATGCTCCGTATCGGCAGGAGACACGGAGACAAGAGGAGTCCTAACAATTTCTACGGGTCGTTCTCAGGGCTTACTGACAATGCTGTATGTATAAGGAGAGGCATATTTGCGCGTCGTGTTGTGGAGTCAGGGCGGTCACAGGTTCTTAGCATGATCCAACCACCTGTCGCCCTGCGTTACCTGTAACCTGATCCTGCAGGGCCTTGCTTGTGGCGGCGGGAGGGGAGCGGGAGGGGAGCCCAAAGGGGAGCGGGGGAGAGCGCGAGGACCCAACGCGTATGTCAGATGAAACCAACTGGCGATCATGGTGTTGGGAGAACCATAAGGGCGATTGTTATGTGGGGACGTATTTTCCAAAGGGGAGAGGTGTAAGTGGCATCCAAATGAGCATAGTCAAGCGGAACTGCTGTTATGGTGTCATATTTAATTTTCATGTTAGCTCTTCAATTGGATACTGAGTCATTGGTTTTAACAGACAGTGAGACATAAATGATTTCAGAATAATGTAGTACTAGAATTATTGAATCATCCCAGCACTCAAACTTCCATTTTGTTTGCATGGCTCCAACAAAGGAAATAACTAAAGGACAACAATGATATGTAATCGCCATAACACTGGGCATTGGTATAATCAAATTACGAATGGGAATAAAAGGGGAAAGGGGTTTGATAACGAAATGAGAATATTAAGAATAAATGACATAAAGGAAACATATATCTGATTTATACTCGACCGGACAGACATGGATTGTAGGGCTGTTTTTTTGTTTTATTTTTTATCCATAAATGTGTATTAACGAAGGATGTACGTTACGTCGAACAAGCCAGGACCCGAAACCCAGTCGCTGAGCCGCTACGTTCAGCGAAGACCT
>NC_091560.1:24027843-24030343 GCF_042767895.1 Penaeus vannamei
ATCAACTCACATTCATATCGAGGGCTACAACAGATATGCTTCCATTATAACATATAAAATGGAAATTAAGAAAAGGATTTGTGAAGACTCGATTCTGCCTCGTCGTTAGTGGAGCCCGGAAAAAAGTGGTGAGGTAATTAAGCTGAATACTCGTGTGCGTGTCGGACCCCTTCAAATTTTTAGATACAAATTCCCCGCCCATCCCCACGCCTTCCCCCATCCGTCTAATTCCTTTTATTACTCTTACATCATCTGTAACGTCTTTTACCCCCGTCCCCGCCCCTCCTACCCCCAGCATCGGCCTCGGAAAGCGGCAGCGGCGGCGCTCCTCGCTCGCCTCCTCCAGCCCTCCTCAGCACATCGTCTGAGAAACGCGCCCCGAAGAATGGACGGGCCTGAGCGCTATGTTCTGTTGCTTCGCTAATACCACATCCGAGCCTAATGCGCTCCTAATGAACGGGCTCGGGCGAACATCATTACAGGGATGAAGCCTTCTCCGTTCGTTCGTTCGTTAGCGTGTGCGCGCCTCCTCTTTCAAGAGCGTCACCACCGCCGAGCGTTATTTATGGTGAATGAACCGCCGGGAACTCTCGATTATCAAGTCGGTTTTCCACCGCCTCTGACATCCCCGCCGTGTGCGCCGCTCTCATTTATTCCTGTTCGGCTCGTTCTCGGCTTGAATATGAGGAATTACATTTCGAATTTTCTTACAAATTTGACAACCGATCGTGGCTTTACAGATGCTGTTAGAATAAGATTTTATTATAAATGTTCAAAAATATATTACAATTATTTTCGATTAAGATTCGTCTGGTTCAGCCTTTAATGCCAAACACCTGCTCTAAGGACAGTCAAGAGTCTCGGAAACACGAATGGAAAGTAGAGTATTTATGATTCATATCATATATTGTTTACAACACATTGTATTGATGGCCGTTCTTCTGTGGCCAAATTTGCATTTCCTTCAGCTCTCCTCCCTCCTTTCACTGTCTGTATGTTTGTTTATCTGATTTTTTTCTCTCTCTCTTCCTTTCTCTTTCTGTATCTTTCTTACCCTCTTTATTTCACATACATACAGACACAGCTATACAGTAATGACACACACATATGTGTGCGCCTCTCTCTTTGTAACCTCTTCATGCCTGTAGAAAAAGGCACCCATTTGTTTTGATTTGCATCCGCGTGTAGAAGCGAGCCATTCGACGAAGCCCACGCCAGACAAAGCCCTCAGTCCTACACAGGTCTTGGAAGCAGCGCCGAGAAACAGCTGCTAGCGGCCACCTGTCCCCCCACATCCCCACCTTGTGTCCTTACACCTGCCACCAGTGTTGTTATTAAACTCTGAAAGCTGCAAGACAAGCTGGGACGGCGGCTGGCTGTTCCGTGAGCAAATAGAACAAGTTTGAATGTTATTCAACTAAACAATGTTCTTTGTCCTTTTGTCAGGAGAAAAGTAGGCTAGTGCAAAGTGTGCTATTTAGAAGTGGGGGAAATTGACTCACAGATGCAACAATTGCTGCATATGTAATGGCAAGGAAGTGGGAGGATGAGTCAAAATGTGAATTATGAATGACTCACGTGTGCCCTCCGTTGATTCATCTGTAATTCATGCCACTTTCGGAGGATCTAGCAACCAACAGGAAAAGAAAAAACGGGAAAGACTTTGAAAAGAAAAAGTACAGGAAACGACAATGGTTGAATGACGTCGAATAGATGATAATCACTGGAGGGAAAGGTGGCAACGTACGCGCGTTATCATACAAATGGTAACCCAGGCGTGACGTCATTTTATTCTATGGAATGAAAGAAAAATACAGAAAAAAACAAAAATAATACCCTTTGCTAATCCCCGCAAATCATGAATTAGGATCATGTTAAACATAATAGATTGCGATATACCCTTCCTGCAGAGAAAAGGGAGGAAGGGGTAAACCAGGCTCAATGGGAAGCAATAAAAGGCAAACAAGGAGAGCGCCGGGAGTATTAATCCGCGCGCGAGGAGGGCGGGGGCGCGCAGGGCGGAGCGCGGCTGTCTCACCTGTGACGATCCGCCTCGCAACTCGGATCCGACAATTAAATGGATAAAACGACTCGTTTTCTCCGGTCTCCTTCCCACTTTTCCGAAACCTGCCTCAGGCTCTTGGAATCAAGTTTAAAAAGTTTACGATGTGGCTGAGCGAGACGCTAGAAATGGACGATGTTATAGACTCGTTTTCCAGTCGCTGGCATCGCAAATTCTTGATTTATTCGCGCTCTAAGGAACCTGCTTGGGATAAACTTCTTCATTACTGTCGCAGCTTTACGGGTTTCATGGGCTTTGACCTCAATCAAGCATCTTGTGTCGATTAGCCATTAATCTACTTCTTTTTCTATTTGTTTATTTACTGTTGTGTTATTCTGTTCATTTATTTGCTATTGCAACTGCCTGTATTCTAATCACCATAATTTTCATCATAAGACCAAGTAGAGGAAAACTGCTCTTTTCTTCTAACACGTTTTC
>NC_091560.1:24055343-24057843 GCF_042767895.1 Penaeus vannamei
TCACAATGATCAAGATCTTGTCACATCACCTCCGGCCGCCGCGAGGGCGCGAACGGAGGCATGCGGGTCGCTTCCTCCCATTGTTCCTCGGGCAGGGTCTTCGCGCGACGATCCTGGGGGTTCACAGAGCTCGCTTCTTGCCAGTGCTTTTGTTACTTCTTTTTTCCTAACCCTTTCTTTTTAAATTGCTCTGACTCCTGTTTACGTCCTGGCCGTATGTTTTATTTTATAAAGTTGTCTTATTAGAGCAATTAAGATATGACCATTACTAAGCAGACAAACATCCTTTTGATATGTTTGCCGATGCTCGCTTATTGATATCTAGTGAGCGGAGAAATAGATCCTGAGTGATTGGACATCCATCACTGCAGAGAGAAAAACGTCGCTCTTGAGAATGACGAAACCAGCTTTGACGAATTTATACTCCCACTGAATGCTCGAATATATAACTCATCTATCGTACCTAATTGAATGCTGGAAACGCTGGAACTACGCCCACATCCTACTGCCATTAGAAAAGGTGCCGCGTATGTTTAACGCTACCACAAACGCCTGCTATGTATTAATGCAGCTGCAACTATTTCCATTGCCTAGTAATTTAACGAGCTGTTTTAGATTTTAGTTGCTAAACTCGCTAGCCGGTACTTCCCATGGTACTTCCTATAGACTATTTCCAGCGGAAAAACGGTGGTCGCAGACAAAGGCAAACAAACCACACAGTAATCAGGGAACATGGCGGAAACTGCTGCTGTTACGCACGAACCCGTGGAGAAGTGTAATGGCCCTAATTAACACGCCACCTGCCATGCCCTCCACCTTACACACTGATCTTCCTTCCACATGTTCCTGTCTGACCCTCACCTCACTTGCCTCCGAGGATCTTGCAAGAAATTGGCTCACTTTTTGCCTCTAACTGTTTTCCAGACAGAGGTTGACTGTGGTCTCGATAGCGATGTTATGATGTATATTCACATGGACCCCGTACATTTATACAAAAATATGATGTACATACGAACACACACACATATGGATATATACATAAATGTATATATATATATATATATATATATATATATATATATATATATATATATATATATATATATATATATATATATATATATATATATATATATATATGCATATATGCATATATCCATATGTGTGTGTGTGTGTGTGTGTGTTCGTATGTACATCATATTTTTGTATAAATGTACGGGGTCCATGTGAATATACATCATAACATCGCTATCGAGACCACAGTCAACCTCTGTCTGGTTATATATATATACATATATATATATATATATATATATATATATATATATATATATATATATATATATATATATATATATATATATATATATATATATATATATATATATACATATATGCATAACACACAGAAACTTTTATGAAAATGCCAACACAACATCAGGAAACACTTCCTCGCCTGCTTAAACTTCCAAATAAACAAAGCAACAAGACAAAATAATAACAACACGACAAGCGCCAGTACAAGAGAAGTTCACGCAGAATCGCACAGCCTTTGCGCTGAGAAGACGAAGAAGCTGCTCTGCCCCACGAAGCCCACGCTCCCCACACTCCCCTAAGCGTGGGGGACGACTGCAAGAGGTTCGCTAACAACACATGATTATATCTCCAAGCATAGAGTTCGCTTTGTCTTTAGTGGATAAACTCCTCTTAGTGCGTCGGGCGGCTTGTCAACTCTAAAGAATTATTTGGCAGAGTTGGTGAGAATAGTTTGCGAAGTTATCTTTATGAGTTGTTGGGGGTACGGAAATTATAGTGGTGCTGTTTCATGGTATTAGACAAAAGGACTCTGATACAGTCAGATAATGATAATGAAAAGAATGATAATATTGATATTTATAGGAGTAATACTAGTAATATAATTTTAATCATGATGATGATAATAATATTAATAATGATAATGATAAATAGTAATAATAAGGATAATAACAATGATTATAACAATAGTGATAATAATGATGATAATGATAATAATGATGATAATGATAATAATAATGACAGAAATAATGATAATGATAATAATGATAGTAATAGTAATAGTAATGATCATAAAAAAAATATTGATAATAGTGATAATAATGATATTCATACTAATGACTATAATCATTATTATAATGCTGATAATAATACCAATAATAATAATGATGATATTAATAATGATAATTATGGTTATAATGAGAATATTGATAATGATGGTAATAGATATAACAATAATGACAATGAATACGGTGATGATAATAATAGTTACTATTACTATTATCATTTGAATAACTAATATCATCATTACAACGATAGATAATATATACTGTAAATATTAGTGTACACTAACAAAAGACCCAGAAGACTAACACACTATAAAGGAAACGCTAAGAGGAAGTAAGAGGATTATTCAAGCATACTTTTACCACAGAGCGCCCCTCCTCTCCCCTTTCCTTACCCCTCC
>NC_091560.1:24062843-24077843 GCF_042767895.1 Penaeus vannamei
AGTGTTAATACTAATACTAATACTAGTGATAATGATAATAATAATAACAATAATAATAATAATAATGAAAGTAATAATAATGATGACAATTGTAACAACAGTAATAATAATAATAATGATGGTGATGATAATGATAACAATGATAACAATAACAAAAATAATGAGAATAAGGATAACAATAATAATGATGATAATAATGGATGGAGATGCTAATAATCTTAGTAATATTAATAGTAATAATAGCGATAATGATTATAGTTAAATTATCGTTACGGTACACAATGCAATGTAAATAGTAGCTTAGTATATATAAAACTCTTATCCAAGATTACTGATTTGTAATTACAATGAACCGTATTCATATTGACGAATGTAGTAAAGGTATGAATGAAAATTAATATTATCACAGTACAAGAGAAGTATTTGACCGGTTTCGAATATATCTTCGTCAGAAATACATGTATTTCTGACAAATTTAAATTCGAAACCGGTTAAATACATTCTTATTCATTCTTATTATACCTTTTCTTGCAATCGCAACTATAAAATTCCTTTGAAAGAAGCAAACTTAATAACACACAAAATAGTCACATCCTCTGTCGCTGCAGCAATCCATCTGTCACATTCATGTCCTTTGCAGATTCTCCGGGAGACAAAGTGAGGAGATTGCAACATAGTCTTGCAACGAAATGGTGAGAAAATTCTTGGCCGGCCTTGAGGTACTAAGGCATCAGGTATGTGGGAACTGCTTCTTCTTCCCACCATTACTGTTTACCAAGTTCACGGAGAAACGTGAAGCACTGAAATTCGTTCCCGGTTCATGGCAATTCAATGTGAATTTCCTGAGTTGGCTAAAGACTAGCTGACAACCCTTACCTGATGTGCAGAGAGGAAGAGAGAGAAAATCGAAAAGTGACGTATTTATCGCAGGTTTCTCATATCGACGAGGCTCTTTCCCTGACCAAATGCGTTGTATCCCTTGTACTCTGTCTGTCTGTCTGTCAGCTTGCTTACCTGCTTGCCTGTCTCCCTTTCTCTGTTTGTCTAGTTGTCTCTCTAATTTTTCCCTTTTCCGTCTTTCACCCCCTCTTCCTCTTTTTCAGTTTCTTATATTCTTATTTTTCTCCTTTCTTTCTCATTTTTATCTTATTCTGTTTTATATCTCTCTTTTGTCTGTTTGGTTGCCTCTTGTCTGTTCGTCCGACTGTCCGTCTGGCTACTCACCTGCTTGTCTGTCTGTCTGCCACTCTCTTTCACTCACCCCACCCCTCTCTCTCTCTCTCTCTCCCTCCCTCCCTCTCTCTCTTCTCTATCTCTCTCTCTTTCCTTTTTTCCTTCATTTTCTCTTTCCTCATCTCGTCTCTCTCTGTCTTGAGTATCTGCCAGTTTCATTTTACCTTATTTTCCTCGCTCTTACTCCACGTGCCGCGCCAACAAAACGGTAAGCGTTGCCTTATTCGATAACGAAGTGAACTTTCATCGTCATAGATCAAATTAGGAGGGGAGATGAGGGCGGAAGACGAAGAGGAGGGAAAGAAGAAGAGGGGAAAGTGAGGAGGCGGAGGAGGGGTGGGGGGTCGGGGGAAGGGTGGTGGGGGGCAGGGGGAAGGCTCTGGTGATGGCGAGCGAAGGAGAGGGAGGTCGAAAAGAGGAAGAGAAGGAGGGAGCTGGGTCGACGGAGGAAGGAGATGGCTGGTGGGCAGAAAGTGGCGGCCATGTGTGTGTGTGTGTGAGTGAGTGTATATGTGTGTGCAGTCTGGATCCCACAGGCAGTTTTCCCGCGATAACACTTGGCGAGATGGATGTAGCGCCGTTCGCACAGGAGGAAAATCACCTTCTCTAAAAATAGCAGGATCGAACACCTCTGCGTCCGGGTAAGGCGGGCGGGAAAGGAAATGATGCTTCCCTTAAATCATCCGAACGCCCTCCTAACGATGGGCCTCTTGTTGTTGATTTGGTTCCATCGGTTATTGCCTTTTTGATTATGGCCGACGGAGAGGGAGAGAGAAGGAGATAGATATGCGCAGAGAAGGAGACGTAGGGAGGGAGGGCTGGATAAGGAGGGAGAGAGGGAGAGAGGGAGAGAGGGAGAGAGGGAGAGAGGGAGAGAGGGAGAGAGGGAGAGAGGGAAAGAGAGAGAGAGAGAGAGAGAGAGAGAGAGAGAGAGAGAGAGAGAGAGAGAGAGAGAGAGAGAGAGAGAGATTAAGCACGAGATAAAGAAAGACAGCCAGCTAAATTGATGCAGATTATATTATAAGCATAGTTGCAAATAAGGCGCAGAGAGGAGTTGAGAGAGATACAAACACAAGGTAAACAAGTCCAAGCAAAGCGTCTGGCAGTTCGATTTTCTTCGCTGCAAGTCTCCAGAAACACATTTGGAGCGACGCGAAATGTTCCTTCCTCTAAGATGGTGTTAATTATGTCCTCGGCAAGTGTAACCAAGCGCTTCCTGATGCGATATCGGAGTCCAGCTTGCTAATTAAGGCAACGCATCTTGGCGCGTCAGTCTTCTTGATGGGTGTGACTCACCGTCTTGCCGGCCAGTTCCCTTTACGCTCTGAGGAAGGGGGGGGGGGGTAGATGCGTTTTCCACAAAGCTGATATTTCTTTCGAATGATCGGAGAACATTGATCTAAGGAACGAACAAAATGATACAATCAAATGGTTTTCTTATTTTAAAAATTCAGACATCATAGAAATAGACGTTTCCACAGCATCAAACGTCTTCGAAACGTCTTGAGATAATCCGCTGCCGACTTCCAGCCGATTACTAAGCTAAGAGCCGATTTAGGAGCCGGCTGTTGGGGGTCGATGGCGCCGACCGTGCGTTATAATAGGGCAGGTACCTTGTTTGGCTCAGCGCTCTCCATTCCTTTGGAAATCCAAGTGTAGTTCAAGTTTTGGCGAATAAAAGGTCAAGAGCCGAGAAAAATCTAATTAATACTTGTTCAATTTGTTTATTTGAGTTTTATTATCTTCTTTCTCCTTTATTATTAGATGACGTTGAAGTTCTACTTAGTTACTATATGTTTTATTGTTATATTTTGACAATCACACTGCGTAGATTATATCAGCTGCATAATCCCTTAAGCAGATATGTCAGCAAAACAATACGCTACAGTACGGTCATTTCCCTTAAATATTCCTTTTGCACCAGAATGATGAACACTGTATTTTGGTTTTGCTTCTGTTGAGACACATCCAGTTTAAAACCGTGAGTTTGAACCTTGATCAATACAGAGTTGCAAATGGGCTATTATTCATTTTATAATACCAAATTGCTTTGAAAAAACGTGTGTCCGATAATTAGGTTGAGCATCCCCGGGCGTTTGTTCTACTTTTACATCGATGATTTCCAATTTCTCTGCGGAAATGAAAACAAATACTTTCTCCTGTTTGAATGTCTATTTTTGTCTATTTGTTGAACATCTTTTTAATGAGAACCAGATATGATATAGATATTTTTTTTGCTTTGTTATAAGAGCTTTGGGAAATTTAGATCTATTTGAATTAGTCCGGAGTGTAAAATCAGTCGGCAAAACGAGTGTTTGAGGTTGTTAATCATACACCGACACACACACACACACACACACACACACACACACACACACACACACACACACACACACACACACACACACACACACACACACACACACACACACACACACACACACACACACACACACACACACGCACGCACGCACGCACACACACACACACACACACACACACATACGCACACATAAACTCACACATACACAAACAGACACACAGACATATATCGTTACACAAAAGAATAAAATGAATAAATAATGAAACACTCCTCTGCCTCTTCATAATGCTTATATAAGACCTAAATCATTATACACGTGGCTTCCGTAGCTCTCCAGATGGCAAGTCTCATCCTGAAAAATAGTAATTACATTATATGATGTGATCCCCTCTAAACGACCCAGCCTCCTCCAGGCACGACATCTTAAATCCTGAGGACAACCCAGGGTGGAGGGAACTAAAGAGGTAAGTGATATTAACAGGTAAAAACGGGAGAAAGTGAGGGAGAGGAAGGGGAGAGAGCTGGGAGGGCGGGAAGAAGAGAGACGTGGGTAAGGGAGGGATGGGAGGGGAGGAAAACGGGAGAAAGAGAGGAAAAGAGGCAGATAGTCGGATAGCGAGACAAAGAGGGTGAGATAGATAAATGGATAGATATTCATATAGATAGTGAGATAGATAGATGTATAGATGAGAGAGAGAGAGAGAGAGAGAGAGAGAGAGAAGTAACTAGACAAAAAAAAGAGAGAGAAACAGTGTGAAAAAAAACACATACACACACCCGCGCACACACACACACCTAGAATACACATACAGGAAAAAAAAGGTGAAATCTTAATGATAAAACAAAGAAAAATGGAGAAACAAACGGATCTGAAAACTTGATAAGCACACACATAAAAAACGTGTAAGTAACTTGGCAAACAGAATACAGCAGAGGAAGAGAGATCTGTTACAGCAGATGAACAAGCAGGAGAAAAAATCACAGGTCCTTCCGCTCCCGGATTTTCGCTCTTATGGTTTCATAAAGAAGTGGGAAAATGGTGAGAGCGATGGCGATGGGAATAATGGAGAGGTATGTTGCAAAACAATAATACTGATAAGAAATATTGTTACCGGTGCCTTTGTTGCCGTTTCTGTCTGAATTAGCAACTATGATATATATGTATACATACATACATACATACATCTATCTGTATCTATATATACACATACACATGCACATATACATATACATACACATATACACATACACCCACATACATACACACACGCGCGCGCACTGAAAAAGATAGAGTATGAGAGAGAGAGAGAGAGAGAGAGAGAGAGAGAGAGAGAGAGAGAGAGAGAGAGAGAGAGAGAGAGAGAGAGAGAGAGAGAGAGAGAGAGAGAGAGAGAGAGAGAGAGGCAGAAAAAATATGCGTGTACGTCCTAAAATCTAAAAATTGTATGGCTCCCGAATGCAAATTGTTCGATAAACATAGCTATCAAAGTTTATCTAACAATGTTTTTGGTACTATTATCATAATTATCTTTATTAATATTATCCCCTAATGATAAAAGCTGTAGCGACGTTGAAGATAAAATTACTTGCAATATCATTTGTTGTTGTTGCAGTATGAGGATGGGCCGTAATAACAGTTACTGTAAAAGTTTAGATTCAGCGGTATTGCTTATAATAATTAATTACTTATGCAGCTACAGCACACGAGTGAACGCGTTAAATTTAGGAGCAGAGGTAATTGCACTCACAAAGATAATCACGGGAATTGTGTCTTTGTTTTGTTGTTATGACGGGAGCTGCATGTGGTTGTGTCTTTGTCTTAGTGTTATTTCGGGAAGTACATGTAGCGTTGTATCTTTGTTTTGTTATTATTTCGGGAACTACATCTAGAGTTGTGTCTTTGTTTCGTTATGGCTAGAAAGTTCTTCCAAGATTGTGTGTTTGTTTTGCGGTTACGGCCACGCTCCTGCAAAAGGGGAGTGTGTCTGTTTTAATCTTCTGGTGAATATGGCCGGGCTTGCAGTTATATTTGGAGCGGTTTTTGCCATGTGTGGAATGATGTAGCGATTATGAAATTATCCATTTTTTTATCGTCAGCTGTAGCGACACTGTTATCTTAGTTGGTGTCTACTCTGCTGGCGACAGGGTTTTTGCCTGAAGACTGACAAGATTTCTCATTCAGATAACGTTGATCGGCGTAAGAGAGGGCGGTGGCGTTTCATGTGGTGAAAGGAGTTCTTGTTGCGGTGAAGTTTTCACGCATATACAAATGCGGTTATGAAAATTCAGTGTGTGTTTATGGAATGTAGCCCGTATCAGCAGCATCTATGATAAATGAAGATATAATTATTATGATGATTATCATGACAGAAGAGATGTAAATAGATTAGGATATATATATATATATATATATATATATATATATATATATATATATATATATATATATATATATATATATATATATTTGTGTGTGTGTGTGTGTGTGTGTGTGTGTGCACATACATATTTACTCACACACACACACACAAACAAACGTGTAAGTGTATATGTGTTTGTGTATGCATATATATGTATGTATATATATCTGCGTAGGCATATATACATTATACAAACATGCAAGCACACAAAGCAAATGCATGTATCTGTGTATTAGAGAGAGAGGAAGGGAGACACAGAGAGGGAGGGGGGAGGAATATATAAAAAATTAGTTTCATAATAAACCGTGATCTTTTTTCTGTTTGTGTGTCTGAATCCACCCAACAACACCTTTTTGATATTAGCGTTGATGTTCACCAAATCAGAAATATCAGCATAACACCGGTGGACATGCATCTAACGTTGAATTAACAATGAACATCCTTGTATAATTGTAGTAATTGCAATATGTTGTAATGGTGATATAATACACAACGGTAGTGACAATTTTGGAGAGTCATCAAATAATAAACATGAATGTGGCATATCATTTATGGTTTAAAGTTCACTGATCTAATTAGCAGACCAGCATCGGTAACAATAGTCATGATCAGTCAGATGAAAGTCATGACAATTTGCTTGACAAAGCTGAATCATTTCATTTATCGATGCTAGTTCTAATACCCAATCTATTATTGTATTAGTCTTCAATAACGATCCTTCGTAAAATGATTTAACAGTACATACAATAATCAAGAGTTGAATAGAAAAAATATTACTGCTACCCCTAGAATTACATCATACTTTTGTTCCTAGTACTGCTAGTACAAGGGCAACCATCGCCACTACTACTACTATTACTACTACTACGATTACTATTGATGCTACGACTACTCTTACTACTACTACTATAACTACTACTACTATTACTAGTACTGCTATCATACTGCTAGTACTTCTATTACTCCTTATACTGGTAAGATTACTTCAACTACTACTAGAGCTGCTGCTACAATGGGAAGGATAAAAGCAATAGTAATTATCATGATGGAGGTGATAATGATTTTCTTAATAGCAGTGATAATAACGATAGTATGATAATGGCGATAATAATGCTAATAATAATAATCATGATAATGATAACAACAACAATAATAATGCTAATAATAGTAATACAACAATAATAATAAAATAATGATAATAGGAGTTGTACTTAATAATTATATTAATTATTACTATCATTATCACCATTACTATCATCATTATCATTATCATTGCTATCATCAATTTCTTTATTACAATCACTATTTTTATTACCATGAACGTGATGATAATCACGATAATGAAAATAGTGATGAAATTGAGGCCATTGTTAAACGTGGTGATCATACTGAAAACGATAAAGAACCAAGATTGCTTATTAGTAATTTAAGAGCTAATAAAACAGCGGAATTATTTATCAAGACCTAGAGATCAGTCTCTGGGTGCAGGCAATCACGCCAAGATCCTCCACAATCAAGTCTGTGTGTGAACTTTAGATCTAATTATGTAAATGGAAGGTCGATGGGGCGATTATGATAGAAAGGAAGTGATTGGTGACAGATTATGCTAATGGGAGAGATATTTTCGCGCGTGATAAAACTCGAGAAATTTAAAAGGAGACAGGAAATCTCAGACTTGAAAATTTGCGATGATTTTATGGGAGACTAAGACAGTGAAATATGTTAAGAGAGGGATAAAGAAGAGACTAAAAGGAAACGAGAGAGAGAGAGAGAGGGAGAGAGAGAGAGAGAGAGAGAGAGAGAGAGAGAGAGAGAGAGAGAGAGAGAGAGAGAGAGAGAGAGAGAGAGAGAGAGAGAGACAGAGACAGACAGACAGACAGAGAAAGAAAGAGAGAGAGAGACAGAGAAAGAAAGAGAGAGAGAGACAGAGAGAGGGAGAGAGAGAGAGTTAGAGTTAGAGTTTTTCCCCAGGATTGTAGGGACGTGTACAGGAAGTGAGATTCTCGAAATGATAACATTTTGTAACAAGGAGAAAAGTTTGCTCGTATGGCGTTCTTATTTGATGGCAATGTACTAATCGTGGAGGTCAAACCGGGACTGCGTCGTAGGGCAGTTGTGTATGAGAATCTAGTTCAGCTGTTAGGACGTTACGTGGAACAGAATGTGCTATGTAAAAAAGAAAAGAAAAGAAAAAAAAAGTTTTGCTTACATGGTTCCCTCGTGTGCTAGATATTTTTTCTTGTAGAATAGTTTCGTGTAGCAGCCCAATTTTCCTAATGGATTAATTAAAGGAATATGATACGTGTTTAAGAAGGAAGGTGTTATTATTTGTCTTTTTCTCACTTACCAACGGAAGATTTAATTTTATTTTCACAATGGCAAGAAATATTAGGTAGAATGATATGTATCGACAGGGTTTTATCTAATTCAAGATATATTAACCCTGGATATGATATATCAAATATAACTAATATCAAAAAATGTTCTAAGATCAAATATTGACTGAGAGGAATACCTCTGGTGAGGTAATACATCAAAATCTCCTATATAATGAAAATATCAAACAGAAAAGAACATGTTTCCAAAATATATTTGCCTTTTCTCCACATATATGCGCGCACATGGAAACCCAGGCAGGTTCTTCATATCTTATTCAATTTGGAAAATGAAAACCAAACACATGCCCACTCTCGCTGCCCCAACACCCAAAAAACGTTCGTAGTTTTTACGAATTAACTAGTAAAACCCGCGAAAACTGGCCTGCACATCTCAAAATCAACTCTTTGGCTTGGAGGGCAAACAGCCTTGGTTAAGTATGGGATCGAGTCAACACCGGATTCCTGTGATGGAAGGCTGCGAGTCCCTGCCTCAGAACGCCGGTATTTGTTGTAAGTGTGAGATAGTTATGAAGGTAAATTTATGATTGAGTGAGACATTAATCTTATTTGATGAGGGCAGCCAGGCGACTGGGAGAGGAGGTTAGCTCGTGTATATCCAAACGGCACGAACAAATATTATGTGAAAAAGGAAAGCTCGTGGGATTTTCAGCTGGAGTTAAAGACATTTTCTTCATTCTCAGATAAATCGGATTGGAGAAGCACTGATTTTGAAAGCAATACAAATATCGAAGTTTCATTTGTTGGCGGACGGAACAAGATTTTATACTTTTCGGAAGATGAGACGTCATTTTATAATTGGATTAATAAAAGTCACACGTACGCACACACACACACACACACACACACACACACACACACACACACACACACACACACACACACACACACACACACACACACACACACACACATGTAAATACATATGTATATATATAGCTTCTGTGGTTCCGGGAGACGGATAAATATCACCAACCAAATTGATTGATAATAAGAACAAATATCACGTGAGTAAAATGTCAGAAAGCAATATCCACTCTTCTCTAACAAAACTGATAAATAAATAGCCGCAAAAAGACGGATACACCATCGTCTCTGTGTTCACGTGTATCTACGCCTGTGCTTGCGTGTGCATGACGGGATGAGCAAGGATAAGCAAGAAACGAGAGAAAACGAAAGCGGCGATTAAAGCGTCCGGCTACGAAGATGACCCCGGCTTCCTGGTTTCTCGCCGTCATCGCGAAATGTCATTTTTATCGCCGGCGTCACGAAGTTTTTATCGTCATCGCGGCCGACTAGTACTGATTGTTAGGTCCGTCGTTATGGTCGCCAACGCCGGCTCGCGGGCTTTGATGACGCAGTTTCTGATGTGGCCGGCTAGGATGGCGGCGTCGCGGCGGCCAGCGCTCCTCCTTCCTCCTCGCTTGGGACGCTCCCCCGCCGCCGCAGGGAGGTGCTGCGGGAGAAAGAATAATGATAACTTCTGATGGATAAAAAAGAGAGGGAAATTAAAAGTTCATGGCCGCCACAGGTTAAGCTGTAACGAAGGAAGAGCGCAGAGGCCACACGTCACAAACATATGTCGGAGTAAAACTGAAACACATGCATGCAAGCGCGGATATGTCTGCATTCTTGGTCGTTTCGCAGGTGGTATTGTAGTTTACTTACTAACTAGCTAATGATAAAATTACAAAATTGGGGAGGCTGGGCAATATTCTAGCAGACACATAGTTAAAGAGAAAGAGAGAGACAGAGAGCGAATAGGAGGGAGGGAGAGGAGAAGAAAGGAAGGGAAGGCATGGAGGGAGAGAGGGGAAAAAAGGAAGGGAAGGAATGGAGGGAGAGAGGAAGAAAGAAAGGGAAGGACTAGAGGGAAGAGAGAGAGAGAGAGAGAGAGAGAGAGAGAGAGAGAGAGAGAGAGAGAGAAAGAGAGAGAGAGAGAGAGAGAGAGAGAGAGAGAGAGAGAGAGAGAGGCAGACAGGAAGGGCATGCACACTTGCACTGACTTTAAGAGAAAAATGGTTTGTGATACTGCGCCGTCACCGTCTGTTCATAAACCCAGTCATGACCGCTACTTATTTGGGATATAAACTGTAAGTCTGTGCTCGGCTTCTCTCATTGCCAACGCTTTAGATAACCATTACAGTCGCAGTCTCACATAACATCGCCCATCATAGAAAGTCCCTAATAACTTGTTTTATCACTAACGCTGGCCAGGGTCGTATCTCTCACATCCACGTATATCCTGCTCTCCTTCTGCCATTCTTCCCGACGGCATCACTCTCTGCCAGCTGTGTTGAGGTCATCTTGATAGCCATTTGCAATAGCATCAGCAGCTGCTTTACTCGCTATCATCAGGACATCCTTGTATTATTTATGTTATTTTGACAGCATGAGATGTGATGACTTTTACAAATCTTAGTGGCCTGCATTTTCTCATGTGTCGAATGCTTTAGGTCAAAAATACGAAAAATAATTGACCATCAGATTGTTACTACTTAAAACTATTTCTTCTGCGTCTCCAAAGGTGCCTTTTCCCTCTGGAGCGAATTTTATCAGCACCATAACACTGCATGCGCGTTTCCGACTTTATTTAACAAGAGGCCCTCCACTCGCGCCGTCTCTCATTGCCGGCCTCCGCGAAGTGTTTCGAGCCTTATTTTACGGACGCTGTTAATCTGATGCTTAAGTTGGGCCTCCAGCTGTTTCTCTGCAGCGCCTGCACCGAGTCCTCACCTCGAGCAGCTAACAAGGTCTGCAAGTGGCAGCCTCCTTGCAAAATTTTTGATTGAATATCATCGTCAGCTTCCATTAGGTTTATGCTATTTCACAAGTGTGTAGCAACTTTCCATCGCCGCCGCAGAAGAATGTATGAAATTTAACTCGTAACCGCTTCAGTGAACTAATTATCATAGATTAAAATGAGAAAGATAATGAATAGAAAGCTAGAAATTATAATGAGAAAATATAAATCTTCTTTGTAAAACAAATCGTTTTTTCTCACACAAAGAGGTATTCAGGGGATATTTTGTTCTTAATTTTTGTTAAAGATTGAAGATAGCTTATTATGGACTAATCGACTACCCTGTAAAATGGATAACTTCCTTTCAGAAACTAGTAAAGATTATAAATAATGAAATAAGCATAATCGCCATATAATACGATTATAGCAGAAAATCCTTTTTGCGCTTTATGCTAAAACAGATTTCAGATTACGTAATCGGTTCGTAATCTGTTGACGCAATTGCAATCTAGAACGGAGCCAGGCTGAATGACGTAAAATGTGTGACCTGGAAAAGGGATAGAAAAGGAATCCCTAATCAAATATCATCTTTTGGTGTTGCGAACTCGCCATAAAACTTTCCACGCAGTCACTTCAGATCACTGACTCCTTCTGAAAGATAGTATTCATTTCTTGATCAAAAGGTTTATGCACTTTCCTCCACAAGTTCTCTGAAGTTTCGTCACAACGCTCGCGAATGATCAATAAAGTATTAATTAGAAGCCATTTTTAGGCTCCCTGTATTTTTTTCGTGTCGCAGCAACCTACTCGACAAACACTGATACCACTAATTACACTGGCCCTGTCATTAAATATTAAATGGCAGTGTATACAGTGTAAATTATGTATACATGGGTGCTACATAATTTAAACGAATCCCAAACACACACACACACACAGATACACACAGACACACACACACACACAGACACGCACACAATCAGTCACACACACACACACACACACAATCACACAATCACACAAACAGTCACACACACACACACACACACACAGACACACACACACACACACACACACACACACACCTGCATGCCCACCTCCCTCCCTATCACATCCACAACCTCAAAGTGGCTGCTTACTCATCAGACTCAACTCATCGTTCTGCCTCACTGACACTCATGAATCCTGAGGGACACTCCTTCAGCCTGTTAAAAGGAGCCTATAAGGACTCTTCGGGTACTTTTCAAAGCGGTTTAAGTCAGTGTAACAGGCCCTTCAAGTTCATATCGGATGCATGCATGGCTGGCTGGAAGAAGAGGAAATGGAGAAGGAGGAGGAGGAGGAGGAGGAAATGGAGGAAGGGGGTAAGGGGAGGAAAAGGAGGGAAAGGGAGAGGGAGGAGGAGAAGAAGGAGGAAAGGGGGTTGAGGAAGAGGAGGAGGAAGAGTAGGAAATGGAGGAGGAAGAGGAGAAGGAGGAGGAGGAGGTCGAAATAGGGGGAGAACGAGGAGATGGGACGGTAAAGAGGAAGAGGTGGAAAAGGGGTGAGGGAGGCGGAGGAGGAGATGGAGGAAGAGGAGAGAAAAAAGGAGGAGGGGGAGGTGGAGTAAGAATAAGAGGAGGAGTGAGGGGGGAGAAATGATAATGAAGAAGAGGGGGAGGAGGAGAATAAAAATAAGAAGGAAAAGAAGAAAAGGAAAAAAATAAAGGAAGAAGGAGAGAGCCAACAAAAGTAGGAGGAAGAGGAAGATGTTTTGCTGGTTAAAATACTTTTATTTCAGCATTTTTTTATTTTTTTAGCAAACATAAGCGCGGACAAATGAAGGTTTAAATACAAGAGCTAAAACACAAACAGAAATACGTATAAACACACAAATAGAAACAATAAGGAATAAAGAATTAACAAGTACAAGAACTAAATCTCAATAAAACTGTAGGTAAAACAATTAGATTATATAAAGCGTACTTTTGTTAGCATTTCTCTTTGAAGTGGCGTGCTTAGTAGCATCGATGTTTTCATCATTATTATCATTGTCATTATCATTCATAATATAATCATTATTATCATTAGTAGAAGTATCATTATTATTATTGTTGTTGTTATTATTATTATTATTACTATTATTAGCATCATTATTATAATTATTTCTATTATTATTAATATTATCATTATCATCAATGTCATTTTCATTACTATTCCTATCATTATCATTTCATTGTCATTATCATTTAGTATCAGTATTATTTCTATTATTATTATGATTATTATTATTGCCATTATAATTAATATTATCATTATTATAATCAATATTGTTTTCATTACTATTCTTATCATTATCATTTCATTGTCATTATCGTTATCATTAGTATCATTATCCTTATTGTTATCATTATCATTTTTATTATCATTAGTATTATTAGTAAAAGTATCATTATTATAATAATTATTACTATTGTTATTACTATTAAAATTATGATTATTATCACCATTACTGTTATTATCATTATAATAAATGTTATCATCATTATTTTGTATATTTTTGCGCCAGTGACACTATTGCTCTGACGGAGGTATGCGCTCTCTGAGTGCTTCTAGTTATTACAATTACTGTTATTTTTATTATTATCATTATATTACTATGATTATTGTTATTATCATCATTATCATTGATACTACTGTTATTATCATCATTACCATTGATACTATTGTTATTATCATCATTACCGTTCATACTATTGTCATTATCATTATCCGTATCATTATTAACATCATTATTATCTATATTATCATTATCACTATTATTACCATTATTATTGTTATTATTATTATTATCATCATCACTATTTTGTTATTATTATTATTATTATCATTATTATTATTATTATTATTATTATTATTATTATTATTATTATTATTATTATTATTATTATTATTATTATTATTATTATTATTATGATCATCATCATCATCATTATTCTTATTGTATTGACTGTTATTATTTTCATCATCATTAGTATTATCTGCTATTTTCATTTCATTATTTCATTAGTGGCATAATAGTAATAACAATGATAATGATAGCAATAATGACGATAATAAGAATAATAACTATGGTAACAATTATAGTAATGATAATTTTGATAATAATATTTATATTGATTATAAATGGTAATAATAATGCAACAATGATATTGCTGTTAATATCATTATTTTTGTCATTATCATTATTATTTACATTTTTATTTATTATTATAATTATTATTATTATTATCATTGTTGTTGTTGTTGTTGTTGTTGTTGTCATTATTATTATTACTGTTATCATTATTGTTATTATCATCATCATCATCATCATAATCATCATCATTATCATCATCATCATCATCTTCATCATCATCATCACCATCATTATCATCGTCAACATCATGAAGATGCTGCTGATGATGATAACTGACATTATCATTATCAATGCTATTATCAATGTCTTTATAAATATGATGATGATCATTATTGGCATGATCAATATCATTATTTTTGTCTTTATTATCATAATTTTTGTTGTTATACATTTTCTTCTTCTTCTACTTCTTCTTATTATTATTGTCATTATTACTATTAATATCATTGTTGTTATCATTGTTTTTATCCTCATTGTTATCATCATCGTTATTATTCTGATCATCATTATTATCATTATCATTGGTATCATCATTACTATCATCATTACCATATATTTTATTATTTCATCATCATCATCACTGTAATCATTATTGTTATAGAGATTATCGTTATTTGTGCTGATATTATTGTCATTATCCTTATTATCAATATTATAATTATTAGCACTATTATCATCATTATAATTTATTATTATCATGATTATCG
>NC_091560.1:24087843-24092843 GCF_042767895.1 Penaeus vannamei
CAAAGAGCATCCTCAGCAGAATCCTTGCACTGATACATGCTCCTCGCATCCCCACACACACCCTTTTCTTTCATGAAAAATTTTGTACACGCACCATTCACTGGAAATGAAAACGCCTGGAATCTTCTCATTTTCTGTAGCCGCCCCCCCCCCCACCCCTTGAGCAAAGGAAAAAATCTAGTCATCCCCATCAAAGAGACGAAAAACTCCCCTCCCCCGAATGAAAAAAGAAAAATAGTTTTAAAAGCTGTTACATCATCCTATAAAAAATGCATCCAAAAACCCTTAATCAGTTTTCTCTCCAAATATCCCATATTAAATACTAAAAAAAAGAAGAAAAAAAGAACGGCCCACCCCACGTGCTCTCAGGGGGATGGCGGAAGGGGGGTGGGGGTGGGGGGTTACTCCAGGGAGCGGAAAAACTGGCGCGCCACAGACCCGCTGCCTTTATGACCACGTACAATTAGCATAAACTCTTAGGAGGGAACAAGGCATTTACCGTCTTAATTGCTGTTTGTGTTGATAAATGATAATAACGCAGGTCTGGGGTTGTTATCCAAAGTTAGACTGTTTGTGCTCTGAGAGTATATTTCGAATTTTCGAGGCAGGACGGAGTGGGAGGGTGGGCGAGACGAATTTTTTATGCACGTGGCATATTGGGATGGCATTGTCTCCATTTGCTTTGTTATAATACATATGATTTTCGTCGTACGAAAGACTAGATATCGTTTGTTTTCTTATGTCGCTCCCTATTAGTTTCCATTATTTTCGAGCAAAGAATATATGTAGTGATATATAGTCGACAAACAATCACAATTAAATCTGCCACGTAGTTGGAGGATTCGGCTTTTTAAAGCATTAAAATAACACACTGCATACTGATTACCATATTAACTCGTAGAATATGCAAAATACTGTTAAAATTATTTCACACAGTCCTTCGTCCCAGATTTTTTGATAAGCAATTTTTCAGCATTGATGAAATTTATAGTCTTTCGACTACATGTGTTACGTACGTCCACACGCAGAGAAGCAAACACACACACACACACACACACACACACACACACACACACACACACACACACACACACACACACACACACACACACACACACACACACATATTTATATACAAACTTGACATGCGTCGTTAGTGGAATAATACTGACGAGAGGCCTGGCACTGACAACAGCTTAATTCAAAGTGATTTTGAACCTATTATGCCACCGATTTCCCTTGCAATCTGCCCGCAGTGTATGTTGACGAGCAAACCTCTCGTGTGTCTGGTCACCTCATTTTCACAAATCAAATATAAGGCTGACAGGTATTATGGTCTTTCTTCTTGATGGTTTCTTTTTGGTAAATCATTATTAGTGACGTCTGGAATCCTTTGGAGTGTATTGTAAAGTGTAATCAAGTACTAGATTTTCAGAAAGAGATATTGTATAGTTCTCATGAATGATGGGAGGGTACACCTACTAATAAATATGCTATTAAATTGGAAGTAAAATAATTAACTTTAATTATAGGTACCTTTAAACTATTAACCCTTTTTGTAATCACATGTTACACAGAGGCTATAAATGTCACTTTCTAAATTGACCGAGTTGTTCTCACATGATAATGTTCTTGTTCAGCAATGCCGCAAAACAGTTCAAAGGTATTACATAATAATGACCGGTGTAGAAAAGATAGAGAAAAAATAAAGCTTAAGGAATGTTTGACGCCATTTTCGATGTCAGGCGAGGAGGACGTTGCTCTTCCACACTACTCGTGACAGGTGGCAAAACGCACCTCTTACGCTACAGCCCGTGTGTGTGGGTCACCTTCGTCTCTCGCAGCTTGCTCTCACAACTCATCTGTCATTCGTGCGTTTCCTTTCACCTTATCACCCACTTCTTCATCTTTCTCTGCTGTTCACCCACTTCTTCATCTTTCTCTACCGTTCACCTGTAATCTCGCTTGCCTGCGTTTGGAAATCAGTCACCATCTGCTCTTCGTTGATCAGACACGGAAAACATTGATCCTCGGTCGAGCGCGTTCATTACCTTGCGTTCTCATTATGTGGCGCTGATCAAGTGCATCACGCTGTCTTAATATAGTCGTTAATGACATGTATCGCTGATCAGATCTAGGTCAGCGTTATCAGCATCTGTCAATTTCATTTGCTCTATTTCCTCCTAACTGATCACAAGAGCTTAATGTTCGCGTCCGTTGGGTCATATACTGCGTCATCTGGTTTTAAAATGCTTATCGTAATACCCACTATATATTCTATTATTTCTTTTAGATTATTCTTAATGCTTGTGGGTATTTTCGTCGGAGGGAGATTAAAACATGTTACGTTACAGCTATTTAGTTCCTTTGTACTAATTATGTAGATTGTTGTCCTCGGTTATTACCTTTTACGGCGTCACCATTTACAACCCCTTTGCTTCCTGTGATTGCTGTAACGACCTTTACATTCCCACATTGTAATTAGGAGTTTTCCTTATCCGGTCTTTCACGAGCTTCCTTCCTTTGCGTCGCCAGTGGCAGTCACCTACAGCCTATAACAGGTGTGGCTAAACAGTCTATCGCGATCGACTGGTTGATCACAAGCCTGTTTTAAGTCGATCACACTACTGTTCTTGTTAGTCATTCGTCCTTCAGAAGTAGTCATGCAAATAGCTGCAATAGCATATCCAAGTACTCATGATACTTGGACTATTATATTTCTCTTTTTCCTTTGAATAAGTTATATTCATACTTATAATGATGTTACGCTGTTACAGTTACATATGGAATATGTTTGAATCTTAAGCTGGTAGATCGTATCTGGGCAACTGTAGAAAAAGTAGATCATATCCCACAAAAGATTGGCCGCTCCTGGTCTACGATATTCCAAGCAGGTGTAGTGGGAGACGGGAGGGGGCAGTCCCAATAAGGGACATACACACACACACACACACACACACACACACACACATGTACATATATATATATACATACATATATATCATATATATATATATATATATATATATATATATATATATATATATATATGTTAATGTGTATATAATGTATACCTTTATACCTATACCTATTTTATCTATATCTATTTGTCTATATATCTATATATTAGTATATACATATACATAAATATACAGATATATATATATATATATATATATATATATATATATATATATATATATATATATACAAATATGTATTTATCTATCTTTATGTGTGTGTACATAACTATAAAAATGATATATATATATATATATATATATATATATATATATATATATATATATATATATATAAATATATATATATATATATATATATATATATATATATATATATGATTATAAATCATATATAAATATATGATTAGAAATAAATTATATATATATATATATATATATATATATATATATATATATATATATATATATATATATAGAGAGAGAGAGAGAGAGAGAGAGAGAGAGAGAGAGAGAGAGAGAGAGAGAGAGAGAGAGAGAGAGAGAGAACCTGGCCACTAGTTCTCCTTTTCCAACAAATGAATTAGGTCTCGAAACTGCGTCGTACCACATTAAGCACAAGCGATCTTGATTGCACCGCGACCTTGATAATAAAAATATGCTATTTTTGTCGATAGTTTACTAATCTAATTATTATAATATTTACTGAATTCATATTATGCTTTTAAGCTTGACACCGATATTGTTAGCATTGCTAATTGCGTGAGATTTGTTACCACCACGCTACCACCAGATCAGGAAGGAAAACAAAAGAAAGGAGAATTCTTGAGTGCGAGACAGGTTCTTAGCGACCAATTCACTTATTCTTAGAGGGGGTGGGGCTACAAAACAAATATCTGTGTTAAACGTTTTTCACATTTGTATTTTAAATTAATCATGTTGTTGATTGTAACTTTATATCTAGCATGATTGTTCCTTATCATTATTGCTGTAAATTGTGTTGCTTCCCATGTTTAATGGCATCAGGAAAACTGTAATTTTCATTACATGTAGCTAATTCATGAAGTATAACATTCTCGACTTAAGTCCTCAGCCATATATATATATATATATATATATATATATATATATATATATATATATATATATATATATATATATATATATGAGTGTGTGTGTTCAGACCATACACTCCCAACCAAAACAGATTCGCGACATCCCTGGCGACAGCTATCCATGCCTTTACCACCCACGACTTTGCACGACCACGAGGATCCCCAATTCATCTCACCGGACATGACTCGCACGACCACAACAACCACTTGTCCCAGTGTACACCACCCACGACTCATCACGACCACCGACCTGTCCGCCCACCCCCGGAACCATGAGACGCGACCGCCCCCGAAGTGCTCTGGAAACCCTCAACTTCGCCAGTGGTCAAAACCGATGGTCCTTCGGCCTAACTCTCCACGATATGGCTTCTCGCTCACCTTTCGCATCCGAGGTAAGATGTAAGTATAATGTAATACTCTCGTTAATGTTGCGTGTAATGTCTGGAGGATGGGAATTAAATAATTACGGTAATTACGGGGAGGCTGTTAAGGCCCTGGCGGTAAAGGGAGGGAGAGAGCGAGGGGGACGAGAGCAAGTCTGGAGGAAACCGCAGGGAGTAGAAAGAGGGTGGGAGGGCGAGGTGAGGGGGGAGGGGGGAGGGGGAGATGAGAGGGAGAGAGAGGCTACGAGTAACTCCGCGCCTCCAGCACCGCCTCGGGCATTTACCTAAACACGCCCACACACAATCAGCGCTAACAGAGAGGATGAGTTTTGTTTCTGCAGTTTTCTTGGGTGTCGGTAGAGATAGCCCGTTGTATGAATTGCATTTGAAGCACAGTTAGACTTGCTATTGCAGCCAAGGAATAATGAAACCATGCGGCTGTTGGGAGGCGATATTCTTATACATAATTTCATGGTTAAGCGCTTAGGGTGTGGTTTACACTTCGTACATGAACGCAGTCA
>NC_091560.1:24155343-24162843 GCF_042767895.1 Penaeus vannamei
CTCATTGTCACTCCACACACATCCGCAGACACACACATGCACGCACGTATATAGGGGGGGGGGGGAGGAAGACAGAGCAAAAACACGATAAAAGTGTGTGTGTGCGTGTGACACACATACACACACACACACACACACACACACAGAGAGAGAGAGAGAGAGAGAGAGAGAGAGAGAGAGAGAGAGAGAGAGTCTGTGTGAGAGAGTCTGTGTGAGAGAGTGAGAGAGAGAGAGAGAGAGAGAGAGAGAGAGAGAGAGAGAGAGAGAGAGAGAGAGAGAGAGAGAGAGAGAGAAGAGGAGAGAGAGAGAGTGAGAGAGAGAGAGTCTGTGTGTGAGAGTGAGAGAGAGAGAGAGAGAGAGTGAGAGAGAGAGAGAGAGAGAGAGAGAGAGAGAGAGAGAGAGAGAGAGAGAGAGAGAGAGAGAGAGAGAGAGTGAGGGAGGGAGAGGGAGATAGAGAGGGAGAGAGAGAAGGAGGGGGAAGGAGAGCGAGATGAAGAGAGAGAAAGAGAGATAGATAGAGAGAGAGAGAGCACGAAATGGGTGTGTACGGTGTAAGGAAAGAAAGGCTTTAGATAACGGCGAGCGAAATAAAGAAGAGGCGAGATTATCAGCAATAATCTGAGGATCAGAGGCCCTGGGAGGAGGCGATGGCCAGAGGCGTGAGACAGATCTAGGTGACTCGGGACACGACTCAAAAGTGTCTATCCTCCCCCTCTCCGGCCTCCACCCCCACCCTCGACCCTATCCACTACTCGTCTGCCCCTCCCCCACCCACCCCCCGATCGTCAGCACGTCCCCAGGCAGGATCTGAAGCAAGAACTCAAATCCTGATGACTAACGATAGCGAAGATTCTTTCCAATACCTGTCCTGTCTTCACTCCCCCCTTTCCCTCTCTTACCCCTTCCCTCTCTTACCCCTTCCCTCCCCCTCTTCCACCCAATCCCCAGAGCGCCAACGTCACCTGGGAAAAATATGTCTTGGAAGATATCCCGAGTTTGTCTGCTTCTTCTCGAGATAGTTGTGGTTCCCGAGGTTCTTTTGTTCAGTGATCTCCAGATAAACTCTCGGGACCTCTCAGCACACATTTCCTCTGCTATTTTCTCATAAATCATTTACTGCAAAGGCTGTATCCACCAAAGCACCCGCACTGAAGGGCGCGCTTGGGGCTGTGCTGAATAATAAAAGAGTAAAAATAAACATCTTTCCGTTTCATAGGATGTTTCGAGGTAGCCAGTTACCCAGAAGAGTTTACTGTGCAAACACTTTAGAGTAAGCAGGTCAGATATGCTGTATTCGTTAATATTTCCGGGAGCCACAAACACACTCAGTATACTCGGGGCACATGTACCATACTATGTATACTCTGTAGTGTTCAAACTCTTTTTAAGTATTCAGTATAGACCTACACAGGGAGATTATTAACATTATTATCATTATCATTATTATTGTCATCATTATTATCATTATCATTATTATAACTATTATTATTACCATGAGGAGTGTTATTATTATTATCATTATAATTATCATTATTATTGTTATTACTATTATTATTGTCATTATTATAATCATTATTATTACCATTATCATTATCATTATTATTTTCATCATTATGATTTACATTACTATTATCATCATTTTAATATCATTATAATTATTAATGTCATTACCATTATTTTTATTACTATTATCATGGATATTATTAATATCATTATCATTATTATTATCATTATTATTATTATTATTATTATTATTATTATTATTATTATTATTATTATTATTATTATTATTATTATTATTGTTATTATTATTATTATTATTATTATTATTATTATTATTATTAACATTATTATTATTATTATTATTATCATTATCATTATTATTATTAATATCATTATTATTATTATTATTATTGTTATCATCATCATTATTATTATTATTATTATCATTATTACTATTATTATTATTATTATTATTATTATTATTATTATTATTATTATTATCATTATTATTGTTATTATTATCATTATTATTATTATTATTATCAACATCATTATTATCATTACCATTACAATTATTACTAATTTCGTTGTTAAAATCATCATCATCACTATTATTATTATTACTAACATTACTATTGCTATTATTTTATTATTATTATTATTACTATTGTTATTATCATTATTGCTAATATTGTTGTTGTTATCATTACCATTATCATTATTATTATTATTATTTGTTTTTATCACTATTTCAATACTACTATTATCTTAGTTATTGTTAATAAATTGTTACTATTGTTACTATTAACACTACTTCTACTACTGTCATTGTTATTGTCATATTCATTATCATTGTTAGTATTATTATTATTATCGTTATCATTATTATCATCAGTATTATCATTACTGTTATCATTATTACTGTTATTATTATTATCATTACTATTATTATCATCATTAATGTTATTATTATCATCATTATCAGTATTATTACCACAATTATTATTTTTATCATTATAATTGTTGTTATCATTATTATCATTATCATTAGTATCATTATTATTATTCATATCATTACTATTACTGTCACTATCAATTTTATCATAATCATCATCACTATTATTAATATTACCATTATTATCATTATTGTAATCATTATTACTTTTATCATTATTCTCGTTAGTGTTCTTATTAGCTCCTTCCTGCTCCTCCTCCTCTTTTTTTTCTTTCTCTTCCTAATCCTCCTCTTCTTCTTTTTCATTATCATTATCATAATCCTCATTACATCACCATCACTACTATTACCATCATCACCATGACCATCAGCACCACCACTATCATCATCATTATCATGACTATGACCATGACCATCATCATCATCACCATCATCACCATCATCACCATCATCATCATCATCACCATCATCATTACCATCATCATCATCATCATCATCATCATCATCATCATCATCATCATCATTACCATCATCTTCATCATCATCATCATCATCATAACCACCATCACCATCATCACCATCATCATTGCTATTATTACCATTATCAACATAGCTTTACTCTGAAAACGAACTATTTGACATACATTAACCGAACAAAGAAATTATTTTACCTTTTGTCGGAAAGTCATTTCGATAAAGAAGGGACGCATGACATTTTGTTGATATTTGTTACCGCTGTTTGTTTTGAATTTAGGAAAATCCTCAAATTCTTGACATCTGAATTTTGAAAAGAACGTGTTTCGGTTGTTCTTTCTAGTTTCCTTTATAAGCGAAAAAGATCGAATGAAACTGAAAAAGAAAGAAAAAAGACGACGGTTTTCTTATAATGCGACCAATTCTTAGGATCCTGCCTTTTCTAAAAAGTGAACCAGGTGATGGATGTTTGCAATAAAGGAAATGGAAGAGTCTATGCTAATGTTAAAATGCCTTATTGCCTGGAAAATAAGCTTCCAATGTAAGTGAGGGAAGCGGAGCGTATCGCAGCATTCCTTATATGTATATTACACGATTATGGCATCGTTACGTAAATTACCATGTTTGGAGGCGATCGTTACGTGAAACCTTAGACGCATTATCAAGAGGGCCGAGATATTCAACCCTACAGCGAGGTAAACTAGCTCACTACAAAAAAAAAAGAAAAAAAAAAAAAGAAAAAGGAAAGAAAAGAGGAGAGAGAGAGAGAGAGAGAGAGAGAGAGAGAGAGAGAGAGAGAGAGAGAGAGAGAGAGAGAGAGAGAGAGAGAGAGAAGGAGAGAGAGAAGGAGAGAGAGAGAGAGAGAGAGAGAATGACGATAAGTTATGAAAATCATCAAAGCTTCACTCTAAAGTACAGTTGCAAGATGCAAAAACAATGAAATAATGACTATCTAGATGCTGGGATAATGTCCACGGTAAAGGCTCGTCTATAAAGCAATTTTCGAAATGACGGTTCTCAATAATGATGCGATAATTGCAATGCCTCTCCCCCGTTGCCTTTCAAAGCCTCGTCTTTTAGGCGATCCATTCCATTACATGAAATAAATTTAATCTGAGACACTGATATTATAGTGTGTTAACAACTGTACCTTTGAATAATAATCAAATATTGTACAATGATGCCACATTGATACAATTTCAAAAATAATGTCGGTAATTATATAATGATCAATGGTAGAAATGAGATTAAGAGAATATACAAAAATGAACACTCATTAGATAGGATCATTTTCTTTAAAAATCGCATATTCTGTAATTAAAAGAAATCGATAGGCTCTGTTAAAATGATATTACTGCCAACTTTTACAATAATTTTTCTAAATGAATATAAAACACGTGTTACAGTGACCAAATTCCCAAAACAATGTTTACCTTTAATGAATTTAGATCATATTCTTACGATTGTTCAACGGAGCGCACGTCTTTCTCAACATCTATTCCATTTTCATCCGTGTTCAACATTTTTTTACGAGACCCCGATGTCCCACTCCCGGCACAAGAATTCTCCCAAAGGACCCCATTATTTCCATTCACGAGACCTCTTAATTTCCGCCTAACCCTATTTACTCGGAGACAATCATTTCTCTTTTATCAAAATACAGCCTTTTTCTTCACTCTTAAACTCTCCCAAATTTCGCGAAACCCTCGGTCCGTCGCCTCCTTCTCGGTCTTCCCGTTTTCTCTTTGGTTCTGCCTCATCGCGTGTACGACTAAAGTGTTTCTTTCCTTTATTTATTGCTGTTCATTTGTCTGTATGCATTTGGCGTCTTTCCCTCTTCCTTTATTCTGTGTACTTTTGTGTTGTTTGGTTATCTATCTCTTCCTTTTACTTTTTTTATTGCTTCTCATTTCTCTGCATTCCAACTATAATTTGTGAATATATGTTATGTTTTTGTTTTTGTTATATGCCGTTTATGCCTGTTATTGCCGCTCTAAATTTTGTTCTGATCGCACATAATCTCTTAAAGCGCATATTGGAAGTTTAATGGGCATATAGTTTCAATCTCATTATCAGTAGGATTATTATTAATGCAGATGATGAAGATAATGATAAACTGTATAACTAATTATTCCAAATGCTTATGATTATGATTCATTTGTGTTGTGAATATTATTATTTAACAATGTTAACACAATCAGTGTTCATGAGAATATCTTAAAAAACAAACCGTCGGCTTAATATTGAAAGAGAAATTCTTTAGCAGAATATAAGACCAAACTAAATAAGGAAAAATCACGCTTCGATGGCTAGACTTAGTCGAGGGAGAAAAACCCTCATTCGATATTCAGTATACATTATCCCCCGAGGGTCTTACACTTTCCACGATTTTCCGACGGGATTAGACCCTAATGGGTGTAGAGAAATCATTTCAGCTACAGCGCAGCCTTCGCGGCGTCCAGGAGCTCTCCCAATTCTATAACGAGGAAAGATGGTTATTGGTATCTTGAGTAAAATATGTGAGGCGTCGACGTAAATTTTTATCCGGAAATTTCCCGGCGCATTTCACGCTCTGTAGCGAACTCCTGCCAAATAGATGTACTCCCAAATAAACAGCGAACGAACGGACTCGCGAGAGCAATTATATTTCCAGAAATCTTCGTCACTTAGCCCGGCTTTCGTTTTCCTCCTCGCTTCGACAGAGTCCGGGGATGTACAAAATTCTATTCCAGAGTTCGGGTCTTTCGTACCAGTTGGAACAGAAAGAATCTCCTTCTTTTCCTTTCGCCCACGAATAAGGAGGGAAGCACGGGCGTAAAACAGGTGAGACGGCAAGGAGAGGAGGGAGGAGTTCGCACGGCGGCCGCCAGAGTGCAAATTGGAATGGCTCTGAGGAGGTGGTTCTTGAAGGCCTCAAGACACTACACTGTCTCAGGAAGGCGTGGAAGTTGTAAAAACAGAGGGAAAGAAAGGGGAAAAAGTGTAGGGAACCAAAAATGATGAAGGAGATTGCTATGGCTATCCTCAGAAGATAAGAATTTAGAAATGGGAAAAACAAACAAGCGAAAAAAATATGTGCCCTTAAATGAAGTGTTATTTTGAATAACGATGCGACTCACTTTCTATAGTACATAATGAATCATTCATAATGTTTACTTTATTAACTTGATATCGGCCCAACATTTTTCATAGATTAAAATACTCTTTCGGCATTCAAAAATCTTTTAAAGGAGCATGATATAGAATATTCATTCTATCATCATTTTCTTATATCAGTAAACGGATTTCCCGAGAAAATGTTTACACACTTCCTGATTTTTCAAAAGGCTCTGTTCTAGTCTCAACAATTTCCGTAAAATCAAAGCAAAAATCAGCTGCTTCTTAACAAGACCCATTTAGTCTATGGTCATATGATACTCTTCGACGATTTCAAAAATATATTATGTAAAAATGTTATTATGATAACTTTCTCTCTCTCTCTCTCTCTCTCTCTCTCTCTCTCTCTCTCTCTCTCTCTCTCTCTCTCTCTCTCTCTCTCTCTCTCTCTCTCTCTCTCTTTCTCTCTCTGTATATATTTATGTATATATATGTGTGTGTGTGTGTGTGTGTGTGTGTGTGTGTGTGTGTGTGTGTGTTATGTGTGTGTGTGTGTGTATAATATCACCGTCATCCTCAGCTACACTGAGTAGCGAAACTTAAAACTTAAGACTATAAAGCAAGGGAAACTGAAAAACCAAAGCCAGTTGCGCTCTAACGAAAGCCTGCAGATCAATACAGCAATTTTCTGGATCAATGAGGACAGCGTGAGAGAAATATTACAAAATATATAAACGTTTTTTTTCGTAGCCGTTACAAAGCGTTTTGCCGGGGATATGGAGCGAGAATAGAACTAACCGGCAAATGGGAGGCTAATAATACGGTTCTAGCTTACGAATGTTTTGAAACTTTTTTATACATTTATTGTTTTGGTCGTGCATAGAATTCTTGTTAACTTGAATCCACACGAGTAAGCGGTACATGCAAGGATAAGCTATGATATTTAGAATGTCTAAATGATTGATAGTTATATCAGAGCAACAACTATGTTGAAATATACGTCTAGATGCCTGCTTTGTTTATGTACCTAAATATTTCTTTATCTTTTATTCTTAACGTTATCTCTCTCTCTCTCTTTATCTATCTATTTGTCTATCTATCTATCTATCCGTCTCCAATGATCTATGCATAATCTGTTTAATGACATCTTTACATAATGTCTTTGTCACTTTGTTTCTTTAGATTTTCCCCATGATGCGGGAATTGAATACATGCATGCCTGGGTCTCTCTCTCTCTCTCTCTCTCTCTCTCTCTCTCTCTCTCTCTCTCTCTCTCTCTCTCTCTCTCTCTCTCTCTCTCTCTCTCTCTCTCTCTCTCCCTCCCTCCCTCCCTCCCTCCCTCCCTCCCTCCCTCCCTCCCTCTCTCCCTCTCTCTCCCTCTCTCTCTCTCCCTCCCCCCCCTCTCTCTCTCTCTTTTCTCTGTAAGTGTGAGTACAGGTGGGTGTCACAATAGAACTTCTATGTAGCAGCGT
>NC_091560.1:24210343-24215343 GCF_042767895.1 Penaeus vannamei
CCTAATAGTTTTTCCCCGAAAATCTCTATATGCAATCTTATTGTCCATATCTCGCGTCCATAGTTTAAACCTTAAGAATTTTGGAAAAATATATTTTTTCATCATACCTTAAAAATATAGATTCAAGTTTATTTAGTTTTCTTTGTAATAACACTTTCGGTATTTTCTACATAAATTTGATATACAGTTTCCGTACCTTTTAACAACAAGAGAAGTAACAGGACTTCCAAGGGGAAAGAAGAGGAACAGAATCTTAAAACTGCAACGATGATCATTATTGGGCAGAACTCAGAAAAAAACGACATTTTGGGCGTACTTCCAACCAATTTTCACTGGAAAGCTATAAATATATGGATAATAAATCCTTTATATATTAACAATTCAAATGAAGGTAAATGCATGTATATAATTATCATACACAAATAAATGACAAAATCATAAAATGAATGAATAGCAAGTATAAGAAACATGAAAATTATATATGATAAGCTTAAGTTCTTAATATGAGTACGACATATGTTATATATAATAGAGAATTATAAATTGTACAAATTCCTTGAGAACAATGTAAATCATTGACTAAGTTATTACTAAATGCTCGATATTACCAGAATATGAAATATCACATTCATATCACAATTAAGACAATAGCAGTCAATATATAATATTACAGATATTATGCACAATAATCTATATGTGTGTGCGGATAAAACAAAGAAAAAAATATATGTATACTATATATACAGAAATATACATGTAAATATAAATATACATACATACATACATACATACATATATATATATATATATATATATATATATATATATATATATATATATATATATATATATATATATATATATATATACAAACACAAATGTATGAATGTAAGTGCAAACACACATGTATGAATGTAAGCATGTCAGTATATATGTTAAGTCAATATGTATGTATTTATGTTTTTGTGTTTGTATGTTAGCATGTGTCCATGAATGAAAAGGGAGGGAGAGCGCCCCCTCCTGCATGCCCGTCCGTATGGGACGAGCAGCTCCCAGTGATCAATCAGTGCCTCCTCCTCCCTTGCCCTCCCGCCGTGCCCCCTCAGCTGCCTCGCCGTTCCTTAATCCTCGCAAGGACCCTCATACTCTGAATTAATGGAAGTGGATCCCACGGGGAGCTAATATTCAGATGAACCTGGGGAGCTCTTTGACATGTAAATTTTCTCGGAAGGTGGCGAGAGTTGGTCTTTTTTGGGTGGCAGGCCTTTTCACGGTTTTCTTGCGACTGCAGTTTGAGCATAGGGGACAAATACTCGAGGAAGGCGGACCAATCTACTTCACCTGTAAGTGCTTTGGGTAGGAGGAGGGGCAGGGGGTGACGGAGGGGAAGGAGAGGTAAAAGGAAGAAGGAGAGAAACAGGATGAGGAGGAGGGGAAGAAGAGGAGGGGAGAGGGGAGGAAGAATAAGAGGGGGAGAAAGAGGACGACAGAAAGGGGAAGATTAAAAGCAGGAGAAAGAGAGGAGAAGGGGTAAGAGGGAGAAAACGGGGAGGGGAAACGTGGGACGCAAGCAGAGAAGGCAAAAGGGGAAATGGCTTAGTGGCACAAAAGAGCATACAGGGAAGGGGTTATATTTAAACTAATTCGACGAACTACAGCTGAATTCTATCACCGATTCCTAAACATTTTAATGAGCAGGCAGTATTCCCTACATTTATAACTCATCGGATATTCTTTGAGTACATGGATATCATTTTTAAGTAAAAATTTTCAATGGACAGTCAGATATATGAACCCCTCTGGCAAATGTAATGCATGAAGCTCTCTTTTGCATTAGCAGCATGAATTAAAACATCCAGTATCTCAATGAATCTTCTCTCGAAAGAAACATTACTCAGAATTATTTATTTCTGAAAACGAACAAATGAAACAGGTGCTAACTTTGGGAAATATTCTTTGGTCTAATAAAAAAAAATAATAATAATTTTCACTATCATCATTATCATCATGATATTATTATAAGTAGCAATAACATTATCATCAGTATGACGTTAATAACGAGAATGACAATGATTATGATAATGACAGTCTTTATCATCATCTTTATTATCATCAACATTGCCGTTGATACTATTATTGTTATTGTCATTGTTATTATGAACATTGTCATTATTACAATTATTGTTGTTGTTCTTATTATCATCAATATCATTATTACTTTTATTATAATCATTATCATCATTACTTCCATTAATATTATTATATTTTTTATTGTTAGCTTTATTATTATTATTATTACCATTATTATTATTAAAGTTATTGTTATCAACATTATTATCGTTATTTTCATTATAGTTATTATAATAAATATCATCATCCTTGTTATTATCGTTATCACTACTATTGTTGTTATTCCAACTATTTTTGTAATTACTATTATTATTATCATTATAATTATTATAATTTTCCTTATTACTAATATCATTATTACCACTATACTTATTTGTGTGTGTGTTTGCTATTGGTATAATAATAATTATCATTTTTATTACTATTTTCATTATTGTTGTAGCCCTCTTCATAGTATTTACTTTTCAGTATCTGATATTATTCTCGTATGTCATATTTCATATCTCATATTAGTCATTATTCTCACGGATTAAACACAGTAAGCTTGTATTATTCAGTTGAGATAAGTGTGAGGAAAAGTTCATACATTATTTATTAATCTAGTCAAATTATCCAATATGCAACACTAATCATACAAATTAATATGCCAATCAAAAACATTTAGTTTCTTCATAATCAGATACAATTACTGCACCAATCTGAATATGCAACATTTCTACAACTTTCCAGTTAAGACAAATATTAAAATAAAACATATTCACTGAAAGCAAAATGTTATCAGCTATAAAATTAGGTAACTTTAGTACTCAATATGAAAATTAAACCAATTATTTCTGTTAATTATGAAGCAAATTATCTAATAAAAAATAATAAAATTTTATGCAATTCTCAAATCAAGTCATTAAAAAACTACTTTAATGTCTTTGCACAATTACTAAATCAAAAGTTAAGATTATCTCCATTAAAAAGTAAATTACTATATATCGGGAAAATATCCAGAAATATAAGACTATATACTAAGGAAGCACTTATGACACTAAATTAATATGATCAAGCAATTACCAAGTCAAACCAATAACTTAATCAAAGAAATACTTAACTAGTACATACTTGGAGGATAACCCAAATTATCCAAGCACAAATTACTCTCCAGTGTACAGCTGAAATTTCTCAATAGCAATTATTAATTCCGTATTTGCTAATCTTAGTATATCTCAGACTTGAAACTCTAATCTTATACTAGTCTTTTATATATTTTTTTTACTTAAAAGCTACCTTAAACTTGATAATCAAATCTTATATTTAAACCATTATATGATTCCTTACTTCAAAAGTTTACTTAATATACTACTTAAGCATGAAACTCAAATCAATTACTTATTCCATCATATAGTCACATACAAATCAAAAAATAATCTCTCAAGACTATTTGATCCAAAAATTAACACAAGGTCCCCGTCCCCGTCCACTTATGTGCCATCACGATAAGGACACAAGATCACTTCAAAAGGGCTTACCAGGAAAAGCCAAAACAACATGGCTGAATGCTACTCCGAAATATAATCCACCGATGTCTGTCACTGAGCCTCCTTTTATATCCGATTTTGAAGCTCTTTCGATCACGCCCTTTCTGTTATCACAGAGTCAGATTCTATTATTACAAAGATACCCCCATCAAGACTTTTCTATGTCAGCAATTTAAAAAAAATATATATTGATAATTTTTCACTTTTCTACCTAGCACCGTTAAAATTCTTGTTCCCAGGCAATTTTATACACTTTATTGCGACCATTAAAACTACTTTTTTGTTTCGCACTCCTGCTTTAATGGTCACATGTTATTGTCCTCTGTCGCATGATGCTTTACACACTTGGGTTATGTTTTCATTTCCTGTCGGCCGCTCGAGTCTATTTTCAACGTCTCGTCCAACTTGTTGTTTTGCCCATTCATATGGCATCCGCTCTTGCCCACACCTTGTTCACGTGATGATGTAAGCTGTCATGCGTCTACGACATTATCACTATTATTATTATCATTATCATTGTTATTGTTATTGTTATTGTTATTGTCATTGTTGTTGTTGTTGTAATAATAATAATAATAATAATAATTATAATTATCATTATTATTATTGTTTTGTTGTTCTTGTTCTTGTTCTTGTTTTGTTGTCGTTGTTGTTGTTGCTGTTATTTTAATTGCCATTGCTGCTATAACTACCATTACCATTATGATTATTACTATCACCATTATTATAATTGTTACTATTATTATTATTATCATTGCCATTCCTATTATTATTATTATCATTATTAATATTGTTATTGTCATTATCCGTATCATCATTATTGTTATTATCATTATTAATACTATCATTATCATTATCGTAATAAGAATTATTGTTATTATGATTGTTATACTATTATTAGTAATATTATTGCTGTTATCACTATCATTGTTTTTATTACAATTAAAATTATCATTATACTCGCTGTTATTATCATTATCATTACTATTAATATTGTTTTATTGTTATTATTGACATTATTGTCGGTATCATGATATTATTAGTAGTACTATTGTTATTAGTATTATTAGTAGTACTGGTATTCTTCCTATGATTATTATGTTTTTGTTATTATTATGAAGATAATCGTTAATATTATAATTTTCACCATTATTGTTATTATCTTTATCAGTGTTATCATTATTATCAGCATTGTTATTATTTTTATTATTACTATTATAATTATCAATATTATTATTAATGCTGTTATTACTATCATTACCATTATCATCATCAGTAGTAGATGTAGTATCATTATTAACATTAATATAATTATCATCATCATCATAATCATTATTATTTTAT
>NC_091560.1:24244215-24246715 GCF_042767895.1 Penaeus vannamei
ATAATTATATTACCATTATATTATCATAATATTATTCTATAGAGAAAGCAGTCTATTGCATATATACAATCTGTAATGTACGACATTCATTACATATTCCCATATCGACGTATGATATTAAAAGCTGTTGCTCATATGGCCATAAATTACAATACATAAACTATAATAAGTGTGATTTTTATAGTGCTTAAGGGTGCGTGCACAGAGAAAGCAGGTTTGCCCGCGCCGGCTACTCGCGCCGACCCGCGCCAAGAATTCAACCATATAAACAAGTGTAAGCGTGCACAGAGGAAGCAGGTTCAAGCGTGTCGGCGCCGGCAGCCCGCTTCAACCCGCTTTCCTGTTTGCTCGGATCATTCTTGCCTGCTCATCCCGCGCGGGTAAACGCTATTGGATGGAGAGCAGGATGGACGTGGAGCTCCTGATAGCCAAAGATTGAGAGACAGCCAGTTTGAACAAATGGAAGAAGCACCACACCAACAGGAATGGGGCGGATAAGTTGTGAGCTGAAATCAGGAAAAATCTGAAATGAAATAAAGCATTCGCGAAAGTCATTTCATAAACATAATAGTTTCTTTTATGTCCCAAAGGATATTGATAAACGTGATACTTGTTTATAATTAGCATTCTGCTTTCCAGCATTTAGTTCCTTCAAGTGGCTGTCACACTACAGTGAATCAGAACTGGTTACCCGCGTCCTCTGTGAACAACTTATCGCGCTGGTTTCCGGCGCCGAACCACGCTGGAAACCAGTTCGCCGGTAACCTGCGTTCTCTGTGCACGCACCCGAAGAATAACAAAACCGGACTTTAGAATACGCAATAGTTAATCACTTGGGATCACGTCAAAACATGATGGTTCTTGAGATAGGACATACCTTGACTGAATCACGATGGAGGATTATGAGGTCTTCCTGCTAAGAAGTCATTAATAACTTAACTTAAGTTCTTTAATATCCTCTCTGCGAAGGATAAAATTAAGATGTTTCCTTTCACCTGATTTTACGGCGATTTTTTTTTTTTTTATTCCTCTTTTCTCCTCTTCTTTATCTTTATGTCTTCATTTTCTTCGAAGTCGACGTACGGCATAGTATCCCTGCCCTATCTCATTAGTATTAGCAGGAGTATACCATTACTTTTTGACATGTAAAATTATAGACAAGAAGCCTGTAAAAAAAGAATAATAATAAAGAAAATAAAAAAAAATGAAAAATAAAAAAGTAAAAAAAAAATCTAATCGTTCTCCAGTTAATTATTGAAAAAGTGATAAAAAAACAAGCTTGTGTTCACTAAAGGCACATCACACGACCTTTTCATCACCAACAAGCATTATAGCCGCGACAAAAACCTGCTCGTTCAGTGCTCACCACTGTCATAGGACGAAAAAACATCGCCCCCGGTCTTCCGATTCAGTGAGCAAACATTGCGAGCACTACTAGGGGACGTAAGGCTTTTCTCGATGCAGCATTTACCACTGTTTCCCAAACATGCGTCGAGATTCATTCGTTTGAAGAGCATATCACAGAATACTGGACAGGAAATTTCGATTTGATTAAGATAGATAAGCATAGAGCATTTTTTATTTCCAGTCAGGTATTAGTAGATTTTTTGTGAATAGTCAATGTAAAAATAATTCATAAAAACTGAGCAAGATATAAAGAAAATTACTTTCTTGTGAACTGAGCAAACACACACACACTCTGATACCGATTCTTTGGTGAAGTGTATTTCAACTTGGCCAAATTTCAATGGACTTCAGAATGTTATGAATTATTGCCAAACATGGAAAACCACTTTACATTTATGACTAAAATATGCTCCTTTCTGAGTCTCTATTTTTTAAGGAAAGGAAAGGAAAAGAACAACAACTAAACTCCATTTATATTGGTATACATCGGCATTTAGAACATCGGCAGTCAGAACACCTGGCTAGTGTTCACTAGTTCGGTATTTGCCTTGATGATTTTCAAGCTAGGTTACATATAACCACTCATAAATCAATAATCCAAACAGGTCATTAAAGATCGATTTTGTAATTGCTAGTTTATAACAATTGTTTTCTTGATTTGCAGACTAGTTCAGGAAGCCAGACACGTCTAAGAGTAAAGGAGTCGAGAGGAATAGGTAAATCGAGGTCCCCAGCATGATGCCATCAGTAGTGTCGTCATCACTAATGTTTTAGATTAAAGTGTTTGTAAAATATGATTAAAGTCCAAGACTTCCTTAGTCGAGAGCGTTCTGGGCCACGAGTTCCAAGCACAACCCTGGGATCACTGCTAGCATTTCCAGGCCATCATAATTGATATTAAGGCTCAGGCGTAGAATAAGGCACAGACTGATGTATATGTATAGCTGCAAGCGAGACTGACACTACCCAAACCCAGCATACCCTGGCACTGTAGCAAGATAGTTTGAGTGCCCGTCATATCTCATTTTCGGTAGGTAGCAAGGTGCTACTACTAAATGAGCGCCTGCCGCCGTGGAGGTCGCACCCTTGGTTG
>NC_091560.1:24324665-24327165 GCF_042767895.1 Penaeus vannamei
CCCCTGCAACCCGAACGAGAAATGATAATGTTGATAAATGATTATAAAAATGATACTACATTTATTACCACTACATCACTATTACCAATAATAGTAACAATGATAAAATATCTACTACTACCACCACCACCACTATTACTACAACATTTAGTGGCATCAGAGTTGGACTAAGACACAACTCTGTTAATAAATTTTTAAAAATCTGTTCATAACTGTTTGGGTTATATCGCTATCCAGCTAATCAGCAAACTAACCAATACTGCCAAAGATATACCCATCTTGGCAGAGGTAATAATGATGATGAGGATAATAATAATAATAATGATAATAATAGTAATGATGATAACAATAACACTGATAATAATAAGAATGATGATAACAATGATAATAATAATGACAATAATATGATGATATAACTACTGCTGCTAAAATAAAAGCAATGTTCTCAATGACAATAAAAATCATAATAATAACAATAATATTGATAAAAAATCATAATAATGACGAAAACAATAAAGTCATATTATTATTAATAATACAGATACTTTTACAACTACTTGCTACCACTACTGCTGCCAGTACTCCTACTATTGCTGTTACTACTAAAAATAATAATATTAACAATGATAATAATAACGATAATAGCTAGAAGCACTCAGAGAGCGCATAGCTCCGCCAAGGCAATAAAGTCATTGATAGAAGAGATATATTCATACTACAAAAAATTATCTAAAATCACTTCTTTTCAAGTACACCGGTGACGTCCGTAAACATAACCTCCTTGGTGGAGGTAATACAAGTAATGATGATGATGATAATGATGATGATATTATTCATGCTGATGATGATGATGATGATGATGATGATGATGATGATGATGATGATGATGATGATGATGATGATAATCAGTTACCCCTATTGCCTTAGCGATAGGGATAACTGATGCAATCTTTAAAAGATTCGTGGATAAGGATCAGGATCCAGATCACCACCAGAATTTAATGGCATGTAAGGCTAAGACACACCTGTGGGAAAAAAATTAATAAAAATCTGTTCATGACTTTTTGAGCTATCCTGCTAACCAGCTAACCAACTAACCAAGGGCGGAGGTAATTATAATAATGATAACGTTAATAAAAAGGGTAATAATGATAATGATAATAACAGTAGTGATAAGAATAATAATGATAATAGAAACAAAAGTAATAATAATCACTATAATAATAAAACTAATAATAACGATAAAAATGATAATAATGATAATAACAATAATAATCATTATTATTACTATTATCATGCCAAAAGAAATTATGATAATAATAGTAATAATAATTATAATGAAAATTAATCATAATAATAACAGTGAGAACATAAAAACAATAATAATAATAATTGCAATGATAATTACAATCATAATAATAATAATGATAATAATAGTAATAACAATGACAATGATAATGATTATAGTAAGGATAATAATGATAATGATAATGATAATCATAATAATAATAACAGAAATAATAATGATGATAATAATGAATTAATATCAAATTTATTCATAGTAATAACAGTAATAGTGATAACGATGATGATAACAGTAATAATAATAACAATAATAACAAAAATAAAAGTTATAATGATGATAATAGTACTAAAGAAGAGAACAGTAATAATATTGGTAGTAATGATAGTAATAATAATAAAAAATGATAATAATAATAAAAATAACATTTATAAGAACAATTATTGTCATTATAGTAATATTAGTAATAATAGTAATATTAGCAATAACAGTAATATTAGTAATAATAGTAATAATATTTGTAATGATGATAATAACAATATGTAAATAATGATGGTAGCAAAAATAAAGATAGTGATTATGGAAATGATAATAATAATAACGATGACACTACAACCACCATTACTCTGCTACTACTGCTATCATTACTGCTGCTACTACTATTACTACTACTACCAATGGTTATGATAATAAAAATAGTCATATGAAGTTGGAGTAAAGCACATTCCCTCCCTATTTCTTCAAGCTCACCGCAGTTTTAAAAAAAAGGAAATATTAAGCTTGTGTCTGATATATCATCTCCATTAAAAGTTAGATATAAGAGTTGCTATGGTAATTTCAAGCATCTCATCAGCATCTTGCTGAAAAGAAAAGAAAAAGATGAAGACCAACAAAACAAGATGGTTTCAATGCACGTTTACAAAGTAAAAGATAAGAAATAAAAGATAACAGAACTTAAAGATAATATAAACTGCTTAGGTTTCAATGTACATTTGCAAAAAAAAATCTTTATAGTTCTCAGCATCTCATCCTCCCTCACTCAAGAAATAAAATAAAATAAAATAAATCCCCTGGTTTCAATATACACTCGCAACTAAACACAAGTAGTTGTATCGCTTTCACGGATCTATTAGCCACATTCCAGTCATGCTAGCGGGTCTCTTAACGACGCTAGTGAAGCCATGGATGGACCCAGTC
>NC_091560.1:24409665-24412165 GCF_042767895.1 Penaeus vannamei
TCGCGATAACAAAAGATTTTTGTCCCTTTGTTCTGGTCTTAGAACTATTCATACCGTAACACTGTGATGTACTTTGCCTTTGCTGTTCCGTGCAGTGTGAAGGAACACGCGTTCGTTAAGGTTGGATTCTCAGATGATGATGGAGATGATAAAGACAGTGATAATGATAATATAGTGAAAATGGTGATAATAATTTTAGGTATAATAAAAGTAATGATGATTATATTGATCATGGTAATAACAACAGTAATAATGAGGATAATGATAGTGATAATAATGGTAATAGCGATAATAATAATATTAGGAATAATAACAATAACAACAATAAGGATAATTATATTAACAATAATGATAATGATAATAGTTACAATAATAATAGTAATAAAAGATAATAATAATGATGATGATGATAATGACAATGATAATAATATTAAGAGATAAAAATGATGATAATGAGTTATGATAATAATCATAATAGTGATAATCATGATAATCATAACAACAACAATAATAATAGTAATAATAATAATGATGATAACAATAATGATAAAAATGTTGATTGTTAGAATGATAATGAATAATAACAATAACATTATTATACTGATGATAATAAAAATGATATTGATAATAACGGCAGCAACAACAGCATCAACAACAATAACAACAACAATAAGATAAACAATTTTACTAATAATGATAATGATAACAGTGAGAATGTTGACAATAATAGAATGATATACATAATGATTATCTTAATAATATTAATAATAACATCATTGATAGATGAAATAGTAAAAGTGTCATCGTTATGCATTCCGATGTGACGCAACGCAGGAACAAGGAGCGAATTATTTACAGATGATTCATACAGTACGTTATTGTTCATAGCCTACTCTTTCTATAAAAAAAATAAATAAATAAATAAAAAATAAATAAATAAAAATAAATGTTTTTTAGGAAACCAGCTAAATAAAAAGAATAGATGAAACTGAAAAAAGGGGGAAAAAATCAAAAACGTTTTGCTATACCGCAGGATATTCACCAGTAAACAGTCTAACATTATTTGACTGGGCACAATAACACGAAGGTTATTTTTTAAATTGAGGTTTATACTATATAACCCTGACCCGCCATTAAAAAAGTTGGGAGGTTTAGAGTTGGGGCGGGGGAGGGGGGGGAGTCGACGGGAGGGTGGGGAGGGGGGTTTTAGAGTGGGGATGAAAATTCCTAATTTTGTTGCTACAGTCTAATCTTACTCAATGGTGTAGCTATAACGCATAATGCCGATTTAATTAATTTTAATACCCTACCAATAATCATTTTTCCCAGGTAATGGGGATGTAGGCATGAGCGTATTGCAGCAGTTCCACAATTAGGCGGTTCGCGGAGGGATATATTGGCCGAGGTTTAAGACTCAAGCAGCGCGGGGGAGCATCCTGCCTCGCGCCCATCGTCGGTGAGACTGTGGGCGGCGGGCGGGGTGGGTGAGGTGGCTCTCGCGGAATGCGGGCGGGGGTGGGAGGGGAGGGGTCACCTTTCTTCTGGAGGTTTCATCTGCCTTTCTTTGTCTGCTTTTCTCTCTCTCTCTCTGCCATTCCCCCTTCTCTATCTATCTATCTCTATCTATCTATCCCCCCTCTCTATCTGTCACACACCTCTTCTCTTATTATGTCTATTTATCTATCTACCCCTCCCCTCACCCTATCTATCTATTTATCTTTCCTCTCTCTCTCTCTCTATCTGCCCCTCCTCCTCCTTCTCTCTCACACACTCTACCCCACTCTCTCATTCTCTTTCTTCTACGAACAATGTATAAACCATTACTGTTGTTACCACGCAGGTACAGGATTTGATATCTGTCTCTCTATCTCTGGTCTCCGACTCTCCCAGTATCCCTTACCGTGTCGATAAGTAAAAAAGTAGCTTACAATATTTTAAAGACAGCGTGACTTGTATTATTTTGTTACTATAGACAGTCGCAACCTAATTTTACGTTGTCACTTGTGTACACTCGTTGAAATGTTTGTCACAAAAGCATTTTTTTTCTGTGACAAATATTTTGTAAAGGTCGTGTCCGCCTAAAGTAGGAAAGTTACCTCGGAAACCCTGGAATTTATCCAGAGTAATGTAACCTACGTTGGCAAATGCTGTTCATTCGCAGTGTACGTGTGTGTGTGTGTGTGTGTGTGTGTGTGTGTGTATGCATATATATATATATATATATATATATATATATATATATATATATATATATATATATATATATATATATATATATATATATATATATATATATATACACATATCATTTACTAAAGAGATAAACAGCCAGAGCAAACATCGCTCCGCCATGAGCAAGATCTGGCTCCCCTCAGCTGATCCTTATCCGCAGGAGGCAGCCGCTCGTACCACCGCTGGGCCTTCAGTCTCGGGCGCAGCTGAGGGACCCGGCGGCCTGGGGTCGCAGCGGGAAATATGACGTGCGGAGCGACAAGTGCGA
>NC_091560.1:24474665-24477165 GCF_042767895.1 Penaeus vannamei
GCAAGCAGCAACTAGGCCTACCCAGGCCTTAGCCGACGGGTGAGCCGTACCGACTCTCCCCGGCGATCTCCAGCACATAATCTGTTTATTTCAATTTATTTATAAAAATAAAAATTTAATGGCTATGAATGTTTCTGTGTCTGCTGTAGCTTTGCCTTACACACAACAGAGGAAGAAATTCAGTCCACCCCACGAGCCTTAAGATCATTAAGTTATGCTATCTATATTAATATTAGGTATGCCAACTTTAGGTTTTCTCGAGATTTCCTTTAAAACCAGAGGGGTGACACTAACAGAGATGTGAGGAAATTCATTAAGATGCAAGGTCATATAAGGGGATAGAAGTTCTGAAAGAACTTAGTGTGTGTGTGTGTCATATACATACATACATATATATGTATACATACAAATGCACAGACAGACACACACACACACACACACACACACACACACATATATGTATATGTATATATGTATATATATAATATATATATATATATATATATATATATATATATATATATATATATATATATATATATATATATATATATATATATATATACACATATATATAGAGGCATAGATTTATATTATTTATTTATATAGATATAAATTTATATTATTTATAAAAGTAATCAATATTTCTATACATATATATTTATGTATATTTATATTCATATGCATATATTATATATATTATATGCATATATATATGCGTGTGTGTGTGTGTGTGTGTGTGTGTGTGTGTGTGTGTGTGTGTGTGTGTGTGTGTGTGTGTGTGTGTGTGTGAGTGTGAATGTGAGTGTGAGTGTGAGTGTGAGTGTGAGTGTGTGTGTGTGTTTGTGCATATATATGTGGAGTTTATATATATGTGTATAAACATTCCAACCCCACGAGCCTTAATACCGTTAAGACTACACTACCCCAACATTTAACAGTGCACTAAATTCAGTTGGAATGTTTTAATATTTTGCATATATTAGAAATTAATATACGACATTGTTAGGCAGCGGTGGGACTGCTTTAGTACCGTTACGAGTAATAAAAACTAAAGTAAAAAATATTTCTAGGTGGAAAAATTAATATCAATAAATAGGGTTAGGCTATGTCAGTAAAATGATTATTGGGAATAGCATACATGGTTCAAGAAGTGTTTGCAATAGTGATGAGACAGCTATGGTTGTGCAGGCATCACATAGTTATGGGCTCTAACATGAAAAAGCAGTTAAGCATGTTCAGTTAATGAGACCAGCCTTCTCCTGAGCCTAGGATAGCGTCCAGGAGTTAACGATTAAGCCAACCAAGAATGACTGGGCAAAACGGAAAAACTACCAATAGTCCAGTCATCAGATCGGAGTTGCCATCAGGAAACAGGCAGGGGAAGAAAGGTAACTACACTTCTGCTTACCCCTGGCTTACGAGTAAATGCCCAATGTCACAAAATGATGCGCCTTAGAATATGATGGGGTGAAGTGGAAAATAGTACATTGAAAATGTGATAATAAAAAAGAGATCCATTATAATGTGATTTGAAAATTGTTTTGCTGAAAGTGATTTATTAGTTTTAACCAAGATTAGAATAAGTGAATTAGGATAAGTCACTATTTGAAATAAACAAGTATCCCTTCCAAAGGTGTCCATTGCTAGATTATGTTTCTGCACAGTTGATGTGTCTATTTATTATGTACATGAATATTGATTTGTATTACTAATTCTATTCATTTCATAAATTAGTGTTTCTTCTTCAGTCAGTTACAAGTCTTATGTATTACTTTTTTAATAGGCACACTTACTTTCACTATATTGATATTTTTTAAAGGGAACCTATGTCGAGATCATTATTTATTTGAAATTTAAGAGGGCGTGTTGGTTCTAATATTATAGATGTAGGGACTCCAATGAAAATGTTTGTTTACCTATTTTCATATTTCTAAATGCATACGAATATAGCAAAGTTTAGTGATATATCTAATAGAGTAAATCTTAATAATCAATTATAAAGGTTTGTTTATTTGTATGTTAAAAAATTATTTGGGTTAAAGCAACAAGTTCTCTATTTTAACGATTTCTCATCAGACCAGTTCTTACTCTTTTCCCATACACAGGTAGGCTCAGTACTGGTATGAAATTCGTGTTTTATCCTAATATTGTATATTGTAATGCTTGGAAAGTGAATATACGTAATTATAGAATCCATATGTAATAAACTGTGAGAAAATGTGGTGTTTGAGAAACTGGCGAGAACAAAATGATATAATGTTTTGTTGCTAGGGAGTGATCTCGGCCGGGTGCTGCAGCTTAGGTGCTCTCAAGCTGTGCCAGCTGCCAAGGTGTGAGGGGAGCTTGCGGTCCAATGGGCGAGCTGTGAGGTGGCCACCTCATCCAATCAGGTCTCAGCATTAGTCATTGAGAAGCTGCTGATAGTAAGGTGCGAGGACATGGCTGTGTGCTGTGCTGGTCTAGCAATCTTGTGGACCTGCATTCAATCACATGTCTG
>NC_091560.1:24529665-24532165 GCF_042767895.1 Penaeus vannamei
ATGACAATGAATTTGAATATCAAATTATCATCATTATAATTATTAGTATTACTATCATTGGTATTATCACTATTTTCATTATAATTATCAATATTATTATTGTAATCATTATTATCATCATCACTATTATTAGTAGTAGCAGTACTATAATTATTATTAGTAATAATATTATCATTAAAATTATTATCATTATCATTATTATAATTACTAGTATTATTATTACAGTTGTTGCTCCCTCTTGTTATTATAGTAGTAGTAATAGTAGTTTTACTTTTATCATCAAAACTATCATAATCATGAACAAAATCATTGTCATTATGATTCCTATTATTGTTTTTATATGGTTGCCATGAATTTCCTTGTTGTAATTGTTTTTGTAATTAATATCATTATTGTTATTATCATTATTATCACCCATCATTTTTATTGTTATTATTATCATTATCATTATTTATATCATTCTAATAACAAATATAAGTAGTAGTAGTAGAAGTAGTAGTAGTAGTGGAAGGAGGAAGAGGAGGAAGAGTAGTTCCAGTAATAGTAGCAGTGGTAGAAATAACATTAGCAGCATTAGTAATATCATTCTCATCATAATTGTGAATCCTGTTACTTTTATAATTGGCCTGAGTATCATCGTTATTATCATTGTCATCTGTTGTTGTTGCTGTTGTTATTGTTATTATCATCATTACTGTGATATTAACATTATCATTCTTATCGAATGATTATCATCATTATAATTATTATTCATTATTATAATTATCACAATTATTGTTATAGTTATCATTATCATTGCTATTACAATTACTACTATTAATAGAAGTAATAGTAGTAGTAGCAGTAGAAAAAAGTAGTAGTAGTATCAGTATTATTATAAATATTCTAACATTACTAATGATATCATTATTATGATTATTACTATTATCATTATTACATATATAAATATCAATATTATCATTACTATTGGTGGTAATATCAATATCAGTAGTGGCAGTAGTAACAGATTCTAGTAGTAGTGGTAGTAGTAGTTGCAGTAGTAGTATCATTACAATAATGATAAGCATGGTAATTTTCATTATCATTATTGTTATTACCATTATTATTATATTTAATAGTATTATCATTATTATCATTATTACATCCACCAAGGACGTTTTTGTTTGTTGCCTAGTAGGATAAACTCAAAAAGTAATGAATATTTTTACTAGAGGTGTGCCTTTGCCTAACATAGATACCATTAAATTTTGGTGGTGATACGGATGTTACTTGTTCGCTTGTTAGCAAGTTAACTAAAAAAAATCATAAACAGAATTTTATGAAAAGTGTCTTTAAGTAGGACTTGTAGGACTTTAAGTGTGAAATTTTTTATTCAGTCGGTGATCCTGTTGCATTGGCAGAGGCATGCGCTCTCTGAGTGCTTCTAGTTATTATCATTGTCATTAGGAGTAGCATTATCATTATAATTATTATTGTTATTATTCTGATTATAATTACTATTCTTATTATCATTCTTATAACCATTACTATCATTATTATTATAACTATTATCATTTTCACTAATATTATTGTAATGATTATCTTATCCTTTTCATTACTATCATTATTATAATACCATCTACAACAAAAATACAACAACTAATAAAAATAAAAGTAATATATAGAAAAAAAGAAAAAAATCATACCGTAAAACATACTGTGAAGACAATAGCACACAACTATATGGCTTAAAAGGGTTTTCCCACCGTTTAAACTCATAGGTACAATTTCACCTCTTGTTACAACCTAAAAATAGAAGGCTCTACATCCTTAACATCATCAGCGATGAGTGCATGTTCCCGCAAAATTACACGGAAGTTTTTAATCAACCTAATCATAGGTACTTTCCAAGAGACAATGAATTTCCATGAAACTGCCAAATCATAATTAGAGGTCCACAGAAGACACAAAGACAGCTGCCACATAGTCAAATTTGCGCAAGTATTCATCAAAGCACCAACTACACGATACATCCATATAAGAGCGGGTTTTGATTTCCCATGTCACTCTGTCCTTTGTATCCAAGCAGCTTTTCGTTGGTAAATGAACTCCAGCCATAGAGGTTTCAGTGAAAGATCATAAGAATGGAATAATCTTAGGGAATGGTCATGGTATCATGAAGCCTATAAAAGAACCAAAAAAGTGATACTACTGACAAGAGATACATTAAGAGAGGTATAAATGTTTTTAATCTAAAGTCGAATCCAAATAAACATCAAAATATTTCATCCTTACACTATTAATATCTTATTCATATCTCTGTGTACTTAAATTGGTCTGTTAGAAATCTAAATTTGTACAGTAACTTTTTCTCTTGTAAGGCGATCATGTGATATAATGGCAGGATATTTCAAGGTTTCTTGAAATATCTTTAAAACTTCTTGTTCATCGCTGTTTTGGGCTTAACTTCTTCTACAGATATCTTGGTTTGGTTTCATAAACAAACATTGTATTTTTAAAC
>NC_091560.1:24572165-24574665 GCF_042767895.1 Penaeus vannamei
CCAAGCATGTAATTCGGAGGAGTATGTGTGTGTTTGGTATGTGCAGTGATATTTATACATGTTTATATATATATATATATATATATATATATATATATATATATATATATATATATATATATATATATACATATATACATATATATATACATATATATATATATACATACATATATATATATATATATATATATATATATATATATATATATATATATATATATATATATATATATATATATATATATATATATATATATATATATATATATATATATATATATATATATATATATATATATATATATATATATATATATATATATTTATATATATACATATATATATATATATATATATATATATATATATATATATATATATATATATATATATATATATATATATATATATATATATATATATATATATATATATATATATAAGTACATATATGTATATATATGTATATATATATATATGTGTGTCTAGGTGTGTGTGTGTGTTTGTATATATATATATATATATATATATATATATATATATATATATATATATATATATATATATATATATATATATATATATTTATAGATGTGTGTGCATATATATATATATATATATATATATATATATATATATATATATATATATATATATATATATATATATATATATATTTATAGATATATTTTTATATATATATATATATATATATATATTTATATATATATATATATATATATATATATATATATATATATATATATACTTATAGATGTGTGTGCATATATATATATATATATATATATATATATATATATATATATATATATATATATATATATACATATATACTTATAGATGTGTGTGCATATATATATATATATATATATATATATATATATATATATATATATATATATATATATATATATATATATATATACTTATAGATGTGTGTGCATATATATATATATATATATATATATATATATATATATATATATATATATATATATATATATATATATATATATATATATATATATATATATACGTGTTTTCTTGGGGTAGGTGACTTCTGAACATTTTGGCAACACCCCAAAATCTTAATTTTTATTCGTTTGTTGTGGTGGTAGGATGGGGGTGGGGTGTAGGTGGGTTGGAGAGGGGGCGGTAATTTTTTTTTTTTTTTTTTTTTTTTTGCTTGGGGGTACGGCCCTGGGCATGCTAGTTATTATCATCATTATTATTATTTATACTATTATTATCATTTTCTTTATTATCATTATTGTTATTACTCTATGGAAAATATTCCTCATCATGCAGAGATCTTTCTGTCTCTTTCTCTTTCTCACTCTCTAGCTCTTTCTTTCTCTCTCATCTCTCTCTATCTAATCTTTCTCACTCTCTCTCTCTTTTTTTCTCTTACAGTCTCTGCCAGTCTCTCACCCTCTTTGTATGTCTGTATTTCTTTTTCTCTCCAACATAGGAAAGGTCCCTGATTATAGGGAATATTTCTCATCATCGGGTTGGGATTGTTTAATTATTATTATTATTATTATTATTATTACTATTATCATTACAATTGTTGTTGTTACTGTTATTATTGTTGCTATTATCTGCTCTCTTATTATTTTTATTATTGCTATTATTATTACTATATTATCATTACTATTAGCACGCTCAGGGGCACTTGTTCGAAAGCTTCTTTAAAGCTACGTGTTTTGTTTGGGTTGGTGACTTCTGAACATTTTGGCAACATCCCAAAATCTTAATTTTTATTCGTTTGTCGTCTCTGCAGCTGTTCAAGTGTGAGTTGGTTGACTGAGTTGTGGTGGTAGGATGGGGGTGGCGTGTAGGTGGGTCGGAGAGGGGGCGGTAATTTTTTTTTTTTTTTTTTTTTTTTTTTTTTGCTTGGGGGTACGGCCCTGAGCATGCTAGTTATTATCATCATTGTTATTAATTATACTATTATTATCATTTTCTTTATTATCATTATTGTTATTACTCTATGGAAAATATTCCTCATCATGCAGAGATCTTTCTGTCTCTTTCTCTTTCTCACTCTCTAGCTCTTTCTTTCTCTCTCATCTCTCTCTCTAATCTTTCTCACTCTCTCTCTCTTTTTTTTCTCTTACAGTCTCTGCCAGTCTCTCACCCTCTTTGTATGTCTGTATTTCTTTTTCTCTCCAACATAGGAAAGGTCCCTGATTATAGGGAATATTTCTCATCATCGGGTTGGGATTGTTTAATTATTATTATTATTATTATTACTATTATTATTACAATTGTTGTTGTTGTTATTGTTATTATTGTTGCTATTATCTGCTCTCTTATTATTTTTATTATTGCTATTATTATTACTATATTATCATTACTATTAGCACGCTCAGGGGCACTCAGGGAGAGAGTGAGTGAGAGAAAGAGTGATAGAAAGAGAGGGAGAAAGAGAGAGGGGGGGAGGAGGAGGACAAAGAGAGTGTTCTCGCACACA
>NC_091560.1:24602165-24604665 GCF_042767895.1 Penaeus vannamei
AGTTTGTAACACTGCCGCATTAATTAAAGAATTTGTTATGTTTATGAATAATGTACTCTGGCCCAGAACAGACAGGCAGCTGGAATAAAAACACTTGTGAATGTTAAGCGTGGCGAATATATGCTTTGGAATTTATTCTTTAATAAATTATATTCACGCGACAAATCGGTTTTGTTTGTTTGTTTGTTTTAATGGTGGGTTATGCCATGGAAGTCTCTTTGTCTTAATTTATTCTTAACTATCCTCCCATTGCGTTCAAGTGAAGATATTCTCTTTGTTATAATCTCTTTTCTCTCTCTCTCTCTCTCTCTCTCTCTCTCTCTCTCTCTCTCTCTCTCTCTCTCTCTCTCTCTCTCTCTCTCTCTCTCTCTCTCTCTCTCTCTCTCTCTTACACACCCTTGTTTTCGACCTCTCTCTCTTTCAGACTATTGTCATGGGTATAATTTTTATAATAATTTCTATCTCGTTATCATCCTCGTCAATTTAACGTTTATTATGGATATAATTTTCATTTTTGATATAAGGAATTCAGTAATGTAAACCATTTATACACATTTATCCTTCTTATCAAAAGTTATCGAAGATCATGCCAATAAAATGTATATGGTAATCAAAGGAAGAACCTTCTTAAAGAGGCTGCCATACCTTTATTATCCACTCGGTAACACAAGAAGAAATATTCCAAAAAATCAACACTGGCAACGTATCCGCTTCGCCTTCCTTTTCTTTGCGTTTTATTCTTTTTTCTTCTCTTTGATTGGAGTCGGACTGATTTCATTCTCTCTCTTTCTCTCTTTCTCTGTCTCTGTGTCTCTGTCTCTCTCTCTCTTTCTCTATCTATCTATCTTTCTATCTATATCTCTATCTCTCCTCACTTTATTGCTCCTCTCTTATTCTTACGTCTTCTCCTTTTCGCTTTTCCCTCGCCAGGCCTTCACGGCCATCGGTCAGCTGTTCTCTCTCTCGGACATTTTATTCCTCGTCCAAGTTCTCTTTCGCTCCCCGCTTGAACAAAGCCGTATTAGCACATAAATTCCACACACTGCGTAAAATATACCCCGATGTTGTCCTCTTTTCTAGCTTTAGTGAAAGCCAGCATTTAATGCCTTTCACAAAATTTAAATGCATTATTCAGTACAATTTTTCACGAACACCCACGCTCAGCAGTAGCTTCTACTCGCATAAAGAACACCGGGACATTATTACATTCCTGTGTGGTGGGAATATATTACGGTAAGTGCGCGTGTAAGGAGCATAAGTTGTAATTCCAAAATATATCTTTTCAACCACCAGAGTTTGATAATTAAACTGCAGTCATGCATTAAGTGGCAGCAATAAGTATTATCAGATTTAACAAAAACATCGACACGAAAGAGAAAGACAAAGGGTGCACAAATTCGCTTACAGATACGCACAAATATATATATATATATATATATATATATATATATATATATATATATATATATATATATATATATATATATATATATATATATATATATATATATATATATATATATTCATACACAGTAATGTTTATACACCGTTGCGTTATCCCTTTTGTTTTATGCATTTGTTTATTTCATTTACGTGTATATCAATGAGTTTCTAAATATTTGTCTTTCTCCCAGAATACAGAGGAGAGAGAGAAAGCCAAAAACACTTTCCATTTTCGGGTGTTTTACTTAGAATCACGGGAATCGATCCCTCCACTAATCACCTAAATGAAAGATGTCGTAATAGGATAAAGAGATAATCTTGCATCAGCATGCATTCAAAGAAAATTTCTTAATAAATTATATATCTTGTAAGTTGCGGTTGTCTGTCAGGAATATGGAATTTAGAAGATGCAATAGTTTAAAAATGCTCTCCGCCTGAATTAAAACATTGAAAATATGTAAAGAAAGTATATTGAAGTAAGAAAGAAGCACATTTGAAAGAAAAATATGCAAATAAAAAGGCTAACTATTTTCCCTGGCTTACCAACAAAGTCAAAATTTTCCGATATATTCAAAGTTTCAGGATGTATCTTTTTACCACCCTTCCATAAGAATCAAAATCCCGTCGCACGTTAATAAATCGCTCTTCTGTTCCGCTCGCCTTTTACTTATCTCGAACGCAATAACCGAACTTAAATCTCAAATGAATAAAGTCCAAAATTGCCTGCGTTGATCCCCAAAGCCTTGATAATAACAGCCATGCTAATCACTAACACGGCTTCGCTCTCCGTAACGTAAACATTTAGGATCAAATCTGCTAATTCTCGCTGACACAATGGCATAAAGGTGTCGAAAGTTCAGGTGCAGGTCGTGTGTAGGGCCCAGGTAGGGATTTGGATTGTGACAGAATATCCCTTGGATAGTGAGGATTAGCATGCGCGTCTACCTGGAGGGGATAAATGAGCAGGCTGTTCACGGGAACTCTGATGCGTCGAACATCACAGATTTGAATTTCATTTTCCTTTATTTATTTATCTATTTTAAACTGATACTTTTGT
>NC_091560.1:24609665-24612165 GCF_042767895.1 Penaeus vannamei
ACCTTTTCTTCCCCATCACTCTCCCCATCTTCCTATCCCTCAGTCTGTCCCTTTTCTTCTCCCTCACTCTCTCCCATTTCCTCTGCCTCACTCTTTTCCTCTTCCTCTCCCTCACTCTCTCCCCTTTCCTCTCCCTCACTCTCTCCCCTTTCCTCTCCCTCACTCTCTCTCCTTTCCTCTCCTTCACTCTATCCCATTTCTTCTCCCTCACTCTCTACCTTTTCTTCCCCATCACTCTCTTTCTCTCCCTCACTCTTTCCCATTTCTTCTCCCTCACGCTCCCCCTCTTCCTCTCCCTCACTCTCTCTCCTTTCCTCTCCCTCACTCTCTCCCCTTTCCTTTCCCTCACTCTCTACCCTTTTTTCTCACTCACTCTTTCCCTTTCCTTCCCCATCACTCTCTTCCTCTCCCTCACTCTCTACCTTTTCTTCCCCATCATTCTCTCCCTCACACTATACCTTTTTTTATCCCTCACTCTATCTTTTCCACTCCCTCACTCTCTTGCTTTTCTTCCCCAACACTCTCCTCCTCTTCCTCTCTCTTTTCTTCTCTCTCACTCTCTACCTATTCCTCTTCCTCACCCTCTCCCTTTTCTTCTCCCTCACTCTCTACCTTTCCCACTCTCTCACCCTCTCCCTTTTTTCCCCATCACTCTCCCTTTTCTTCTCCCTCTCGCTTTTCCTCTTCCTCTCCCTCACTCTCCTCCTCTTCCGCTCCCTTTTCTTCCCCATCATTCCCCCCCCTTTTACCCCTCCCTCTCTCTTTTCCTCCTCCGTGCTATTCGCCCCCCCCCCCCATCAGTACCCCCAGCTACCCACTTCCCTCCCCCGCATGATTATGTATTTTGCGCCGAACGAACCTTTTCATCCCACGCTGCTCCTTTTTAAGATTTAATTATTGCTCTCCCTCCCTTTCTCCTTTTTCCTCACCTTCTCACTCTCCCCGTCTGTCTTACAACTCTCCCTTACCATCGTCTTCTCTCTCTCTCTCTCTCTCTCTCTCTCTCTCTCTCTCTCTCTCTCTCTCTCTGTCTCTCTCTCTCTCTCTCTCTCTCTCTTTCTCTCTCTCTCTCTCTCTCTCGCTCGTTCGCTCGTTCGCTCGTTCGCTCGTTCGCTCGTTCGCACCTTTACTCTCCCTTTTCCTCCTTTCCTTCTCGTTCACTCTTTCCGTCTTCCTCTCCCTCTCCCTTCTCTTTTTCCGCCTTACTCACTCCCCCTTACTCTCCTGAATCTTTTCTTCCCACGCTGCTCTTCAGAAGATAATATTTATTGCTTTCTTTCTCCCTCTTCTTCACCTTCTCCTTTTCCCGCACTCTTTTACACTCTCCCTCACCATCGTCACTTTCCTTTCTCTTCCTCTCCCTCAACTTGACACTCTCCCTCACGCTCTCCCATTTCCTCTCTCTCTCCCTTCCCCTCTTCTGCGTTACTCATTCCCCTACCCCGCCCCCCCACCCCCGCCCCGCGTGATTCTGTATTTTGCTCCGACCGAATTTTTCCTCCCACGCCGCTCTCCTTAAAGATTTAATTATTGCCATCCATAATTCAAGCGTCCTCATGAAATATTCATCGTTCGTAGAGCGTCTTGTCCTGACACTTCTTCCTTATCTCCAATGCATTTCCTGTTATCTCAACGGGTCGTTTTCTCTCAAGACTTTATTTCGCGTTCGAACGGGCGGGTTTTCTCTCGCGTTGGATTTCTTTGTTATTTGCTGCCTTAATCTTTGCTTTGTTGGTTTATAAAGTCCTTTTATTATCGTCAGCAGTTATGCCAAAGTTTTCATGAGTTTTGGTATGGTCACTCGTTCATAAAACTATGGCCATTATTCTCCACATTATCGTTACAAGCTTTACAACTGTATGATATCATCACATGCTAATGTTATCATATTTATCAGAAACCCTCGGGGATCATCACGATAATTTTCGCTAATTTTATAATCATCTTCACATTCCTTTCTGTCTTCCTTTCGTCAGCTCTTTCCTTTTTCCGTATACGTAGAACGATTCCCCAATTTATGACTCTTCCAACTTAGGACGGGAGCGAGCAAGAGAAACAGAGAACGCGGGCTTCACGGCGGGCGCCACTGTAATGTGATCTTAAACTTCGGGTTTTCATTTTTTTCCGTCGTTAGTGATACTAATGAAAATAATCATATCGCGAGGACTTTTTATTGACATGTCTCCTCTGTGGCATAATCTCCAAGCGAACAAACGAGCCTCTGTGTCCTCCGCTTTGCTCGCTCGCCCTCCCCTCTGACTGAAAGATAAACACATCGGCTGACAAACAAACAGACAGACTCGTGGCACCCGGATAGGGTTGACAGCAGCCATCGGGCGTCTCCTCAGAGCGAGATCCGAGACTCAGCAAAAACAGGCGAGATCTCTCTTTAAACCTGACTTATGAGACATGAAGTGTAATTAGGAGGTATTTTACAGAAGCACAGTACTATATATTGTGTTATTACACGGTCTGGTTAGCCATGCCCTTGGTCTTGTGG
>NC_091560.1:24627165-24629665 GCF_042767895.1 Penaeus vannamei
CGCGATTTTTTTTTTTAATCTTTGTTATTCATATTTTCCTATTTCTTTTCAACGTCTTACATATATAACTTACCATTACCAAAACATTCCACCCCTTTCTTCCATGGTACAAAAAAGAAACGTCGATTTGGGCTTTCCTGTAAGAGAAGAGGCTCGCAAGCACACCCGCACAGTGTTCAGCGGAAGCAACACTAATCGCTCCTTTGAGATCTCGAAGAAAAGGCGGCGGGAACCACCCAGTTGTGGTCGAAGAGTCCTAGTGATGAAACATAACGGCTGGGCCATTTTAGTGCTAGTGGATTTTCTCCGCGAGGATCTTTACGAAAACGAATTCTGATTTGTGTCCCTTTGTCTGACTTTAACCGTAGCAGGACTTCTGAATGGATTATGGAAAAAAATGGAAAAGACAGATCACTTTGACAAGGACCAAATAATTTATCCAATGAAAGCCAAGGAGAGGAGAGGATGGGTTACTGGATAGATGGATGGATGGTGGTAGGGTAGGGAGGGGGAGAGAGAGAGAGAGAGAGAGAGAGAGAGAGAGAGAGAGAGAGAGAGAGAGAGAGAGAGAGAGAGAGAGAGAGAGAGAGAGAGAGAGAGAGAGAGAGAGAGAGAGAACCAGACAGATAGAGACAGAGAGGAAGATGACCGTAAAATAGGAAAGAAAAAAATCTGTTAAAATCTGCCAGCATTTTTTTTTTCTTTTCTTTTCTTTTTTTCATTTATTTGATTTTTCTCGCGCCGCGTCAATTAATGAAGCCCAGCGCCTGACTCCAACGGAAACTGAATCTGTATATCAATGAACTTCAATATTCCGCGAATGAAATTATTAATTTTATCATAGGTAACCGCTTTTGAAAAATTGAGTGTCAGGTCGGAAGTGAACCATTTCAACTGTTGATTTCGTTCTTTTAAATGTTTAGAAATTCTTTTGCACAAAATTTTACATTCAGAAATACATGAAGAGCAAGCAATAAAACTATTACATTTCTGTCATGTCCCACATATCACTTCCATTGACATCATTATCAATATCCAACTCCAAATTGGCTTGTATGAATATTTCATAAAATGAAATTCATCTTGTACAGAGAACGACCGAAAAAAGAATCGAGTAAAACTGTTCTGCAGTCAGAGAGAACAGAAATTCAATGAGCATGTAACATACTTTACACTAAAGGATTTTTAAATCCATAGGAATTTTTATACAGTATATCTATTTTTCTAACACCTGTCCATCATTTTTTCTAAAAAAAAAAAAAAAAAAAAATAAAAATAAAAAAAAATCTGCACACTTTATATATTTCTGTGACTCGTGTACCTCTCTTCCATAGATGCTTCACAGTGAGATTTATATCATTAGTATTATCATCATAATTTCTGGCATCATTGTCATTATAAAGAATTTCCAATATGTTATAACGGATACTCCTGTCTAGGGTACGGCTAAGCTCTTTTTTTTATGAGAACGCCTCAATAAGCTAAACGTAATGCCCGCGGGTGGGAGCGCGCACGGGGAATTACGTTTAGCTTACTGACGTATTTTCATCAAAAAAATGCATGAAAATGAGCATATCAGTACATACGTCACTGACTTGCGATGTCATACTGTGTTTATACATCTTATCGTCCATCTTTCTCATTATCCATTTTCTTTCTCGTCTTCTTTTACCACACTTCTCCTGGCTATCGATTGCGCCTCCATTTCACAGCTTCATCACTGGCTGGAATTTGTCATACGAGAGCGGTTCCGAGTCCCCCCCCCCCGGAAAAAAAGAAAAAAAAGGCAATTTACGACGGAACCTAATAAGTCTTCCCCATAAGCGATTGTCTGCGCCGGTCGTGGTTCTCGGAGATTCGTGGCTGTGCAAGCAATGAATATGAAACAAGGAAGATGAATCACGTTAGAGACTGCCAGGATGAGTGTTGTGATGAATGTTGCGGCATCATGTAGGCAGCTCATAGAACTTTAACGGGCGATGATGGGAATGAGGGACTATGTTGCTGCATGTCCTTGGGTGATGGGAGTTGAGGTCCTTTAGTGCGTGTTCCGCCGCTGGTTATTATCGTAATAATCTCCGGCTTCCTTACGGCGTGGTTGTTCGTTATGTCAGCTGTTTGCACCTTTTGTCGTTTCTTAAAGACTTTTAATCTGATATCTACGTCTACTGAGATGTTGTGAAGTATCAGTGATAAAGAAGAGCGACGGGAATACATATATATATATATATATATATATATATATATATATATATATATATATATATATATATATATATATATATATATATATATATATATATAGACAGAGTACTTTTTCTCACGGAATATTAGTGTTGCAATGGGACGCAGGTAGCCTCCATTATCTGGTAGAATGGCCTTTTCGCAACGAGGAAATTGTGCTGCACCTTTTGCATATCCACCATGGAAGTGAACTCGAGAAATACTGCTTGAAACAAAATGAACCGTAGCTTCTTGTAGAGAGCATATGGAGCTTCAT
>NC_091560.1:24729665-24732165 GCF_042767895.1 Penaeus vannamei
TGAACCTTTGCACATACAATATAAGGACCATGAGAACTGAATCCGACTTACTAGCTTTACTAGAGGAACTCTCTTCCATTAAATGGGATGTAGTAGGACTCTGCGAAGTTAGAAGACTAGGTGAAGAGCAGAAGTTATTAAATGAGGGACACGTGCTCTATTGGAGAGGAAAACCTCTGGGTAGCAAACAGGAATTAGGGGTAGGATTCTTAATACACAAACGCTTAGAAAAGAACATTGTAGAATTCTATAGTGTCAGCGAAAGAGTGGCTTCTGTAACAATAAAACTAAACACTAGGTACAACTTAAAAATTATTCAAGTCTATGCTCCAACCTGCAGCCACAGTGATGAAGAAATAGAGAGCTTCTATGAAGATGTTCACTTAGCCAGCGAGAGAACAAAATCCCATTTCACAATAATTATGGGGGATTTTAATGCCAAAATAGGTAAAAAGACAGAGGGCGAAACCGCAGTAGGGAACCATGGAATAGGCACTAGGAACGAGAGGGGACAAATGCTAGTCGAATTTGCGGAGGCTCGATCACTCAGTATCATGAATACATTCTTCGAAAAAAGACTAGAACGGAAGTGGACATGGAAGTCGCCTTCTGACGTCAAAAACGAAATTGACTTCATAATTTCAAATAGGCGCGATATAATAAAAAATGTAGAGGTTATAAATAAAGTAAATGTAGGCAGCGACCATAGAATGGTGAGAGGCGAAATTAAAATACATCTCAGAAGGGAAAGGAACAAACTAATGAGTAAACCACAGCCAAACTTGGCTAACTTGAGGATCAGAGCAACAGAATTTAGCCTAAACATCCAAAACAGATACTCACTCCTCCGCGACGAAGATCTCAACATCGACCAAATCAATAAACAGTTCAATGACATAATAAAAGAAGCTGCACTTGAAGTAGGCGGCAAGAACGACAATCGAAGCTCCAGCAAGCTCTCGGTAGAAACTAAACAGCTTATGCAAAAACGTAGAGACATGAAAGTATCGTCAAATAGGGACAAGATAGAATTGGTTGAACTAACAAAGACCATAAATAAAAAGAAGAGGGAAGATGTACGGAAATTCAATACTCAAATAATAAATGAAGCAGTGATTTCAGGTACCAGCATGAAAGCAGCTAAAAGAAGACTAGGAATAGGGAGAAATCAAATGTATGCAATTAAGAAACCAGACGGAGAAGTAACACATAACAAGAATGAAATCATCAAAGTAGTGGAAGACTTTTACAGGGATCTATACAACTCAAACGAACAGCCACAAATAGAAGCAAACGCGGTAACTAGCGACGTACCTAATATCACAAAAGAAGAAATAAAAAGAGCACTTAAAGGCATGAAGAGAGGGAAAACACCAGGCGAAGACGGAATTAGTATAGACCTCATATTAGATGCAGGAGACATCGCAACAGTGAAACTAGCCAATCTTTTTAACAAATGCCTTCTCAGCGGAAAAACTCCGAAAGCCTGGAAAAATGCAACAATTATCTTGTTACACAAAAAAGGCGATAAAAAGGATTTAAAAAATTACCGACCCATAAGCCTCCTTTCGGTTACTTACAAACTGTTCACGAAAGTCATTACAGCTCGCATCTCTGACAGTCTGGATTCCAGCCAGCCTAGAGAAGAGGCAGGCTTCCGCAGCGGATTCTCAACAACAGATCACATCCACACGCTCACCCAAATAAGAGAAAAAGTAAACGAATATAGGAAACCCCTGTGTATGGCATTCATCGATTATGAAAAGGCATTTGACTCTGTACAAATACCAGCAGTATTAGGTGCTATTCAACAACAGGGAGTTGAGGAGGTATATTGTAATATATTGGAAGATATATACAAAGATGGGACAGCAACCATCAAACTCCACACAGAAACCGATAAAATACCAATTAAAAAAGGCGTTAGACAGGGCGACACCATCTCACCAAAGCTGTTTACAGCCTGCCTCGAGGAAATATTCAAGAAACTAGAATGGGAAGGGAAGGGTATCAAAATAGGAGACGAACACCTAAACAACCTAAGATTTGCAGACGACATTGTTCTCCTTAGTGAATCAGCTGATGAACTGCAGCAATTAATAAACGATCTGAATAGAGAAAGCCTAAAAGTCGGACTTAAGATGAACAAGAAAAAGACTAAGGTTATGTTCAACAGCAGAGTCCCACTCAAACAAATACATGTACAAGGCGAAGCACTAGAGGTAGTAGACAGGTATATATACCTAGGACAACTCGTGCAGACAGGCACATCAAGTGAACAGGAAATAAAGCGACGAATCAGTCTAGGCTGGAGTGCCTTCGGCAGGCACAGTAGCACACTAAGAGGTTCCTTGCCATTGTGCTTAAAAAGAAAAGTCTTTAATCAATGCGTCCTCCCAGTTATGACCTATGGGTCAGAAACATGGACTACAACCAGGTTACTGGAGAGGAAACTAATAAGCGCCCAGAGAGGGATGGAAAGATCGATGATGGGAATTAG
>NC_091560.1:24744665-24747165 GCF_042767895.1 Penaeus vannamei
TCGTTCGCCTGCTGCTGGTATAAACATGGTGAACACTTTTGGAAATATGTTTATTTACTCTAGCGAGATACAAGCCTGCGATACACGTAATCGCCTTTTACAAGACTTGTCACCCATGAAGAACAACTGCACAGGACCTTTGATAAAAAGGGAAGGAAAGAGAGGGACAAAAAAAAAATGTTTGGTCTGCTGATATGTGTGTGGGCCTTTTTCTTTCTCTTCTTTTTTGCTTGGTGCGGTACAACGAACGGGTTAACTCTTGTCATGTTTAGGTCTGTATAAACAGTGAGTTATTTGCGGCTTCCTTGCCGCTACTGGTACGCAAGTACCAGTAGCGATGACAAAAGATTTTATTTCTGCGATTTTAAAGGTTACACCTTATTTTGTTCTGATGTTCAAATTAATTTCGTTGTTCGGCTTGGCTTGTAAGAACATCTTTGGACAGTTACATACATTTTTTTCGGAAGGTAAAATAACATCTATCTGAGGCAGATGCTCCCTTGTGATGTATGGCGTTCATTCTTTGTACGCAAGCATGTGTATGGATGAGGGGGAAAACACAGTGCATGGGGGGAAAAGGAAAAAGTGTAGTGATAAAAAAGAGATAGATGGATACAAAGAGATAGGATGATGGACAGACGGATAGATAGACAGACATAGTGAAAGAGGGGGAGATAACTAGACGGATAAATAGAATGGGAGACAGAATCTGACAAACAGAAAAAAAACATAAGAGAAAGAGACAGACAGACAGATAAACAGACATGAATAGACAGACTAATGGACAGACACCAAGTGAGAAAAAGGGTATGAATATTGCAATCGACAATGCTAATTACATCCTCGCAGCTAGTTTCCTGGCACCAATTACCATATCATTATCATTTTCTTTCAAATTCAGCTACAGAGTATATTTCACATGCCATATCTTGTGCCATGAATGAAACTTAGGTGAACCATGCAGATGGAGAGGTGGTCATGGTCTTGTCTGAGTCAATGGCCCGGTCCGTCGAGTCTCTGGCACTCTCTGGCACTCTGGCACGCTCCTGTAAACACACCCGGGCACATGGCCCTGTTCCCCGTACCTTCCACACACAAACACGTACCTATTTTTTCTCATTCTTCTCTCTCGCTATCTCTTTCCTTTTTTCTTTCCTTTTTTAATTCTATTTATCCCTTTGAGAGTAACGATCCAATCATGAAGCTGCAAGAGGATTCACAGCAAGACCGGGATCTGAAGTTCTATGTCATTTGATTTATGGCAGTCAACTGTTTCCAAAGAACTGCATAAATAGAGGCGCAAAAACCATGTGAGGGCGTTGGGTAGTGGGAGGGAGGGAGGGGGGGGGGCACGACGTCTGGCCTTATATCATTTTAATCCATGCCAGATCCAGATAAATTAGCCAAGATGAGTGCATAAAGTTGGATGCGATGGCGAGCTTAGGGCACGTAAGAAGTGTGGAGAATCTGGTCTGTGTATGTGTACGTGTACGTGTGTGTGTGTGTGTGTGTGTGTGTGTGTGTGTGTGTGTGTGTGTGTGTGTGTGTGTGTGTGTGTGTGTGTGTGTGTGTGTGTGTCTGTGGATAGTGGAAGAAAATGAGATGTATTTCTCTGTGAAACTATTTTTTTCGCAATTTTCAGTTACACAACATATATCCATTCTAACCAAACCTTTAATGCAATTATTATGCTGAATGGAGACATAGTACAAAACTCTTATGAGGCATACTGTGGTTAACTTTACCAATGACACTTCCTTAGGTATTCACATTATCCTTGGCAAAGTGCTGCATGTCCGAAATTTCACAGCCAGTACTTGTAGGTCAGTCGATAAGAGTAAGTGAATGTAAACGTGATGTTAGGTACGCTAAGAATCTAGTACTTCCTTTACTAACCGGAGAGATGAAAGTCTTCAGTTCATTTGGCCTAACTCTTTCGTAAACCTCAGATTACCTAACGGTCATAAGCTTAAAGAAATTGTGGAATCCACTCTCTGAAGCACAAAATCCTCTACTAAGGAATAATACCGAAAAAATTAACTGGTATACCAAAAATAGAGGATAGGAACATTTTATTTTGGAAACAATCCTAAAATTACGTTAAAACTTCCTACAATCGTGAAGATATTAGAATATAAAGATTGTACTCAGAACTAACTTGTGTTACACAATTTCTTTAAGCATACGGCCATGTCTCATGATTTTTTTCGGGGTCTCTTTTATGAAAGGAGTTATTTGTAACTGGTCATTGAGGGATGGATAACCTTGCGTAGTTTCTAAAAAATATAAAACTATCTCAGGATTGTTTGACCTTTGCTCGACTCCTGTGATTTGATACATTTCTTGTTACTAAAGTCTTTCTCACTATATATATATATATATATATATATATATATATATATATATATATATATATATATATATATATATATATATGTATGTATGAGTTTGTGTTTGTGTATGTGTTTGTGTGTGTATGTGTGTGTGTGTGTGTGTGTGT
>NC_091560.1:24754665-24757165 GCF_042767895.1 Penaeus vannamei
AATAAAAGAAAAGAAGCACCTACGTGTAATGTTGTCATCTTCATAGATTTTCTTGCACTTGCGAATGATGCCTAACTTTGATGAAATTGCCCGAGCCATATTCCTAGTATACAATTTAAATGTAAGCTTTGAATCAAAGGTTACACCTAAGAGCTTCAAGTTATCCACCGAAGTGATTAAGACTCCATTAATCACCAGACTTGGATGCTGAGGCAACTGCGTTCGAGACCGACTCACAATCATTTCTTTAGACTTATTAGGATTTAATTTCATGCCCCACCGAGAGCACCACGATTGAATCATCATCAGGTCTACAGTAAGACTGTCAGCTACTATTTGCCTAGTTGCCGGAGAAGGAATATCAACATAGAGAGAAGTATCATCAGCATGTGCCAACATTTTATTAGTAATGCCAGACCACATATCGCTTGTATACATGTTAAAGAGCAAAGGGCCAAGAACACTACCCTGAGGAACCCCAGAAGATACATGAGAATACTACCATCTACATGAACACGCTGCTGCCTACCAGTTAAAAATTCAGTTAAAATACTTAAAACTTTACCACCTACACCAAAAGACTGTAACTTAAAAATTAAACCCTTGTGATTAACAGTGTCAAAAGCTGCACTAAAATCCAGCGAGACAAGTTGCATTTCATGCACCAACATAAGCAGTGCATCATTGCATATATATATATATATATATATATATATATATATATATATATATATGTGTGTGTGTGTGTGTGTGTGTGTGTGTGTGTGTGTGTGTGTGTGTGTATGTATGTATGTATGTACGTATGCATGCATGTATGAATAACTGACTCATTTACTTGATTTACTCATAAATCAATTTACAAATAGAGTATTTATTGTATGGATACGTACTCACATTCACAGATATACAAATATGCCTTCATAACTCACCTCCCCCTCCACCAGGTCATAACGGCACAGGGGTCGTCGTAGCATCGTTCTCCTATGATAATTACACTAATATCGTCGTTATTACGTTTTCCACCGCAATAACTATGACAATGAAGAAAAAGGAGTACCAGTTTCCCTGTTTTCACTTCTATTTCTATTCTCACGTTGAATTTACTTTTAGTATTTGCTTATTTGTATCCTCATTATTTTATCTCTTACTTTCGTTCATAAGTATGAGTAGGCTTGTCATTGGCTTGTTTGTGGAGGATTTGTCGCATGGGATAGAGGCTAGGCTTCTGTGAAACCCTTAATATATCTAAAACAAGTCCCTAAGTCTCTTGTATTCAGTCCCATTCCTTCGGTTAGAACTTTATGCAGTGTCGCTGTAATTATTAATTGAATAAAAAGAAACTAAACAAATTAATGAAATCATCTAAAGCAAATACTTCAAGCGATACAAACACAAACGTACACGTAAACACACACACACACACACACATATATATATGTATGTATGTATATATATATATATATATATATATATATATATATATATATATATATATATATATATATTGATACATATGTATATACATACATACTTATATATATATATATATATATATATATATATATATATATATATATATATATATATATATATATATATATATATATGTATACCAGGTTTACCCACCAACAGTTAACTTGGATGCGGGTAGTGCCGAGATCCCGTTGCCGGACCCACCCATCTGCGGCATACCAGCTGAACTGTTAAAGGCTGTTGGGGAACCTATGGCGCGGGGATTGCATGCTGTCCTGGCTGCCATCTGGCGGTCCGGTACCGTTCCTCCTGACCTGTTGAGGGGTGTGGCCATCCCTCTCTGGAAGGGGAAGGGGGACCGTTGGGACTGCAGCAATCACCGAGGCATCACACTGCTCAGTATACCAGGCAAGGTTCTCGCCCACATCCTTCTGAGACGTATCAGGGACCATCTACTGAGGCACCAGAGACTGGAGCAATCCGGATTCACTCCTGGTAAGTCCACAATAGACCGTATCCTCGCGCTTCGGGCCATTGTAGAGCGCCGTCGTGAGTTCGGGCGTGGGCTGCTTGCAGCATATGTCGACCTCAAGAAGGCGTTCGATGCGGTGCATCGGGAATCACTCTGGGAGATCCTGAGACTGAGAGGAATTCCAACAAGGATTATTGGACTAATAGCAAACCTGTATAGTGGTACTGAAAGTGCTGTAAAGTGTGGTGGGGGCCTGTCGAGCTTCTTTCCTGTTAGTACAGGAGTGAGGCAAGGCTGTGTCCTTGTGCCAATTCTTTTCATCACTTGCATGGACTGGATACTGGGCAGAGCTGTTCAAAGTCATTGTGGAGCAACACTGGGCAATATCAAGGTTACAGACCTTGACTTTGCTGATGATGTTGCTATTCTATCTGAGTCTTTGGAAACCTTAGTGGTGGCTCTGGATGCATTTAGCAATGAAGCGAAACCCTTGGGTCTAGAGGGCTCCTGTACCAAGACCTAGGTCCAGGACTTTGGGGACTTGCTAGGAGAACC
>NC_091560.1:24799665-24804665 GCF_042767895.1 Penaeus vannamei
GGGGTGTTGGGGACTGGTTAGGGGCGGGGGAAGAACGAGGCTCAACATTACGTAGGACTAAAGGGGAACTAAGAATATTAGGTATCTTAAGTCTGTAAAGTTATGGTGATTTTATGAGTTGGAACTTTACCTTCGCTATTGCATCTATTCTTGTTGTATTCAGGAGCCTATTTTTCCCTTTATACTCCCCCCTCCTCTTCCTTCTTTCATTTTATCTCAAAGGTCTTCTTCGAAATCTTTATTCATTTGATCACCTAGTTACAGAATATGAGAAATAACATACTTTTTCAATATTTCATATAATTCTGTATTGAAAAAGAAGTCCTTTAGTATTTTACCGGCAATTGTATTTCTTTGCCACTCTTTAAGGAAGATTATTTATTTGTGTTGTACTCATGCACGTAATCTTCCTAGAAATGCTACATAGTCTAATCATTTTGATTAACGAATCGAAAAATACGAAAGACAATACAATGTCTTTGTTTAATTAATATGTTTACGCAGAAAGATATATATAGATAGATAGGTATATAATTAGACAGAATATCATCATTCCTGTAGCTACTATAATTAACTCTTGCACAAAGATCTCTTCTAATTTTTTTTCGCCATAATCCTTGGCACTCTGTGGGTCTCCCTGTCTGCCTGTAAACACTTTAGTCCTATCCCTCTACGTCCTATCTATCCGCTTCCTAATACGATTACTTTTTCTTAGGGTTCAGTCAGTCATCCTGCTAGTCTATTTGTTATTCTTCTGTTTTAGCTGAATGCCCAAGCCGTCTCGCTTTTTGCCATTTCATCACTTGTTTTTTTTCATATATAGGCCTATTGTTCTCTTATCCATATTGACCTTTTCCTCTGCCTCAGAGTTATTCCAAACGTCTATCTCCCAATTGATCTTTGAACTTTTTGAACGTACGCTATGTTCCTTTACTTTACAGTTATTTTTTGTACGTAATAACTACAGTCTGATTAAAACTTTGCGTTTTTTTGTCCTTCTAGTAGAGATTTTTCCAACAGAAGTGGTAGTAGTAATAGTAATTGTTATAGTGGTAGTAGTAGCAGTAGTGATAAAAGAAGTAGTACTAGTATTAGTGGTAGCGGAAGTAGTAGCATTGATAGCGGTAATAATAGTAGTAGTAGTGGTAGCGGTAGTAGTAGTAGGAGGAGAAGGAGGAAGAAAAGGAGTAGGAGGAGTAGGACGACAAAGGGGAGGAGGAGTAGCAGTAGCAACAGTAGCAATAGTAGTAGTAGTAATAGTGGTGGTGGTGGTAGTAATACGAGTAATTATAGTAGTACTAATAGTACTGTAGTGTTGGGAGTAGCGGTAGCAGAAGTAGTAGTAGTAGTAGTAGCAATAGTAGTAGTAGTAAAAATATTTTTAGTAGCAATCGTACTAGTAAAAAATAGTATTTGTATTAATAGCAGCCAAAGTCAAATCAAAGTTAGATAATTTTCGTAGTAACTTGTAAAAGTAAAAGTAATAGTAAGAGCAGTAATATTAGAGTTGCAATAGTTGCTGTAGTAGTGGAAGAGGCTTTAGGAACAGTAGTAGTATTAACAATATTTGTAACCGTATAATGGTGATAACATTTATCATGAGCTATTTTTCAAATTGGTATTATTCATATCCATATGTACAGCAATACTCGTGCTTTGTTGGGAAATTACCGTATTGTGTTATCTTAAATTCCAAGTGTTTGGAAGATAATTTGATGTGTAAATATTGGATATTATCAAAGCTTCCATGCATGAAATTTCCTCTTGTGATTTTATTACGAATTTGGGGCCAACCGGTGAACAGAGCAACAAATACATATAGCCTTCATATCCCTGCTTTTATTAGAATCTCCCCAGTGTAAAATGTCTAATACGATTCCCATTCAAATTCACGCCTCACGTTATACCCGTAGTTTATACGATTTTATCCCTCGGTTCTTTATTTTAACTGTGCACAGGAGACAATTGTATCAGAATTGGAGTTAATGGACCGAGATGAAGGCAAAACTATACTTGCCCGAAGGAAAAATATCTTTTATTTGTTCGAATTCCTGTCCATATGCGTCAGAGATCTCTTGTGATGGATTAGTTTTAGGGTGATTATGAAAAAGGTTATATCACTCTATGATTATTGAAACTGCGGTCACTGGAAGAACTATTACCATTGCCAGTCCTATCTCCAACATCATTCTCATCTTCAGAATTATCGTCATTAACACTATCATCATTAGCATTATCATAATCATCATCATTGTTATAGTAATTATAATTTTCTGTATTATTACCATTATCATTACCACCATTATTATTATTATTATTATTATTATTATTATTATTATTATTATTATTATTATTATTATTATTATTATTATAATTATAATGATTATTATCATTATTATTATTATTATTATTATTATTATTATTATTATCATCATCATTATCATCACATCATCATCATCATTATCATTATCGTCATCATCATCATTATCGTCATCATAATAATCATCATCATCAACAACATCATTCTCAGCATCACCCCCATTCTTCTCTATCTCATGTTATCATTTCACCATTATTGTTATAATTAATTATTATCGTTATTTTCACCAAACACCATCATGAAATTGAGCTTTGCTATCATTATTATCATCATTGGTCTTATCATGGTAATCATTATCATTCTAACTTTAACTTATTATCATTCTTATCAGGAATAGTGAAGAAATGAGAGGAGAGTTTGAAAGAGAGTTTGAGAGAGAGAGAGAGAGAGAGAGAGAGAGAGAGAGAGAGAGAGAGAGAGAGAGAGAGAGAGAATGACAGACAGAGCCAGCGAATAAAGAAGACAGAGTAAATATAAGAGGAAAAAGAGGGAGAGAGAAAAAGATTAAAGAAGTTAAACCCGCGAAAAAATAGAGAAAGAAAGTTTGTGAGATTAATTGTTTTATTAATTTTCACTCCTTTTCTCAAGCTTGATATCTTAAGCTTTTATAATTGGTCAGCTTCGTGAAACTTATTGACCTGCTAATGCCGGGGGCTTTATCTGTCCGATTTCATTAATTCTATTGTTATAGCTGTTATCGATATCATTGTTGTTTCATTACTGTTATTGTTATTGATATTGTTACTGCATACTCATTACTATCATTATTATTTACATCATTATCATCATTATCATATTTACCATGACTAAGGCCATGATAATTATTACTGTTATTTTCATGATTGTTCTTATCATTATTATTGCCCTTGTTATCATTATCGTTATCATTATTATTATTGTCATCATTATCATTATCATCTTTACTACTATTATCATCATTATCCTTTTTATCAGCATTATCGTTGTTATCATTGTCATGATTATGATTATCATCATTACTATCATCAGCATTATCATAATTATTGTTATCATTATTATTATCTCTATTATTATTATTATTATTATTGTTAATAATATTTCTATTATCATTGTCATTATCATCATCATTATTATTATCATTTTTTCTTTCATCATTGTTGTTATCATTGTGATTAAAATAATAATAATAGTAATAATAATAATAATAATGATAATAATAATAATAATAATAATAATAATAATAATAATAATAATAATAATAATAATAATAATAATAAATGATAATAATAATGATAATAATGATGATGATGATGATGACAAGGATGATACTAACAATAATAATTATCATTATTATCATCGCTATTATCATCATCATATTTATCAGTATGACTATTATTACTATCATCATTATCACCATTATCATTATCATCAGGATCATTATTGTTATTATTATCATTATCATTACTATCATTCTTATTGTTGTTATATTTACTATTATCATAATTAGCATTACTATTATCATTATCATTAATAATAATAATTATTATTATAACCTTTATTCTCATCATCATCATTATTATTATTGTTGATATTATATAACTATCATTGTTATCTTTTATATCATTAATATCATTATCTTAATGGCAATCATCATCATTATTGTTACTACCTCCGCCAAGGAAGTTATATTTTTGGTAGCGTTAGTTAGTTGGTTGTTTTGTTAGAATTCTAGCAAAGGCGTGTCTTAGCCTAACTGAGAAGCCATTAAAGTTTGGTGATGATCCGAGAGTATTTTCTTTAATGATTGCATCAGTTACCCCTATTGCCTATTGAAGCATGCAACTCGTGTTTCTAGTTATTAGTATCATCAACACTATTATGTCTATTATAATTACAATTATTGTCATATAATGATGATAATAAGGATAATGAGATGCTGATAATGATCGCAATAGTAGTAGGAGTAATAGTAGTAGTAGTAGTAAAAGCTGCAGAGGTAGTAATGATAAAAATGAAAATGATGATGATGATATCAATACTGGTGATAATAAAGATAATCAACATAATAGCAATAACAATAGTAATGATAATGATAATGATAATGATAACAATAAGAAAAATAGCATTGATGATAATAAGGATGATGACAGTGATGGTGATGATGATGGTGATATGAATAATAATAACAATAATGATAATAATGATAATGAAAATAATAATAACAATACTAATGATGATGGTAAAAGTAATAGTAATGACGATGATAATGATAATAATGACGGTGAAAATAATAGCAATAATAGAAATGATAATAACAATGATAATATTGATAATGCTGATGAAAATACTAATAAGTATGTATGTATATATATAAATATAAATAAATAAATAAATAAATAAATATATATATATATATATATATATATATATACATATGTATGTATATATATATATATATATATATATATATATATATATATATATATATATATATATATATATACATATATATATATATATATAGTTAAAGAGTGAGAGAATGTGTCTACATACACAAATATGCATATATAGACATATACATTCATAGATGTGGTGGGAGGTTGTATATGAATACATACATAATCGCATACATATATCCGTA
>NC_091560.1:24809665-24812165 GCF_042767895.1 Penaeus vannamei
TATTATTGCTGTTATAGTTGCTATCATTGTTGTTTTTGTTATTGCTATTGCTAGTGTCCTTGTTATACCTTTATCATTACTATTATCATCACGTATGTTATGGAAAAAATAATGATTATCAGCATTACTCATTATCATTGCTATTATCATTATTTTTTGTTATCTTTGTCATCAGAATGATATCAAGAACACATTATACTGGAAACAATTGTAATTCAGATAATACGAAATGAAAAAATACGCAAATTTAGAAGCTGCAATTAACTAAAATGTAAAAATCAGTGAATTAGCAAAGAACAGCAGTGAAAAAAGCGAAAGTCAAACTTCTGCTAAATCAGGAAGACAGAGAGGGAAACAAACAATGCCACAATCATAAATAAAAGAAAAGAGAGAGAGGGAGAGAGAGCAAAGGAACTCTTTTTGAATAGTCGAAGAGCCCAGACTCAGCAGTTGTAAAGTTCATTGACTGGGAAGGGACTGAGCTCGACTCATTGTTACTCCTCTGCTGAGAGAAGATTCCAGGAGGATGAACCGCCTCGAAGATGCAGCGGCAGTATCAGCAACAGAAGAGGAAGAATTAGAAGGAGAAGAAGACAAAGAAGGAGAAAAGTAGGAGGAGGTGGGAGAAGAAGAAGAGGAGGAGAAGGAAAAAGAGGAGGTGATAATGGTGGTGGTAGTGGTGGTGGGGGAGGAGAAATAAAGAAGATGAAGAAGAGAAAGTACGGCAAGACGAAGAAAAAAAACAAGGAGAGTAAGGAGAAGAAAAGAGAGGAGGAGGAGAAGAGGAAGAAAAAGAAAAAAAGATGCAGAGGAAGAAGTGGGATAAGATATGTATATGTGTGTGTTTATATATATATATATATATATATATATATATATATATATATATATATATATATATATATATATATATATATATGTATATATATATATATATATATATATATATATATATATATATATATATATATATATATATATGTATATATACATATATGTATATAGACATACATATATATATATATCTATCTATCTATCTATCTATCTATCTATCTATCTATCTATCTATCTATATATCTATCTATCTATCTATCTATCTATCTATCTATCTATCTATCTATCTATCTATCTATCTATCTATCTATCTATCTATCTATATATATATATATATATATATATATATATATATATATATATATATATATATATATATATATATATATATATATACAAGGAGAGGGGAAAATAATTTAGGTAGTTTTACGAGACAGAAATTGATCAGAAAATTAAATATATATATACGGAGGGGAAAAACATAATCAATCAATACATCAAGAAAATATGGGATCATCTTTTTCCGCTTGGGTTCAGCATCTTTAAGACTTCTGCCATTAATTCTTATTTACTTAAGTCGGTTTCGGACAGAGCAGCTCATACTGAGTAGCCTGGGGATCATAATCTTCTTCAGAGTCTTACATAACGAAGATTGTGTAAAGCCAAATACCGATATATATGGATCTATTTTCTTATTCCATTGTTTCGCTATTATTCCTTTTTTCTTTACAAATAAAAAAAGGTTGACAACGCTCATCGTATAACATGAGAACTAATGTGAACAGCCACCTTTGAATTTATTGCTTTGTTTGCATAAAACACACATCTGCATGTATTTAGCACGTTCATTTATTCATCGTACATATATTATGTAATAGTTTCATGTTATATTACATGGGCTGAGGATTTATGCTCAGAACAATCAATAATGAATAATCAAATGAAAGGCTTATTTGATTGTTTATTAACTTTATCTCCTATTTCACGTTCTCAGTAATGTGTCAGCAATGTTGTCTTCACCGGGAAAATATCTTCTTTTTCTAATATCTCTAATGGAATATATAATAACAAAAATAAAGAGCAAAATGTGTGCGTTCTCTATCGATTCTTCCTAAACATCCCAAATAGTATTTTCGCAAGAAGATAAATGAATTAAGAAAAAGATATGAAACAGAATAAAAGCAGAATTTGTTTGACGAATATCCAATGTGCTACTTATCTCGCCGCCCGACTTGTTTTTATGCAGACACAACGTCCCTTTTTTCATTCCCATGTCTATCGTCATCTTTACCGTTATTCACCAAAAATGGATAGATGGATCTCGGATTTTATGTGTTGTTCTTTGTCTCCCTCGCTCTCTCACTCTACTTTTGGGTTCGTTCGGAGATCTATAACCTTTTGTCTTCTTATCTGCTTCCCCTTCTAAAACAGCCATCCACCCACTCTCTCTGTCTATCTATCTACATCTGTCTTTCTCTCCTTCCTCTCTCTTCTCTCTCTCTCTCTCTCTCTCTCTCTCTCTCTCTCTCTCTCTCTCTCTCTCTCTCTCTCTCTCTCTCTCTCTCTCTCTCTCTCTCTGTATGTGTGTATGTATGTGTGTGTGTGTGTGTGTGTGTGTGTGTGTGTGTGTGTGTGTGTGTGTGTGTGTGTGTGTGTGTGTGTGTGT
>NC_091560.1:24854665-24859665 GCF_042767895.1 Penaeus vannamei
ACTAGATATATTTATATACATATAAATATTTAATTATGTATATATACACATGTATATATATATATATATATATATATATATATATATATATATATATATATATATATATATATATATATATATATATATATATATATGTGTGTGTGTGTGTGTGTGTGTGTGTGTGTGTGTGTGTGTGTGTGTGTGTGTGTGTGTGAGTGTGTGTTTATGTGTGTGTATGTGTGTGTGTATGTGTGTGTGTGTGTGTGTGGGTGTGTGTACGTGTGTGTGTATGTGTGTATGTGTGTGTGTGTGTGTGTGTTTGTGTGTGTGTGTGTATGTATATATAAATATATATATATATATATATATATATATATATATATATATATATACATATACATATTCATATATATATATATATATATATATATATATATATATATACATTTATATATTTATATAAGTATACATATATGTATATTATATGTACACACACACACATATATATATATATATATATGTATATATATATATATATATATATATATATATATATATATATATATATATATATATATATATATATATATATATAAATTTTTGCATATGTGTATGTGTGCAAGTGTGTGTGCAAGTGTGTGTGTGTGTGTGTGTGTGTGTGTGTGTGTGTGTGTGTGTGTGTGTGTGTGTGTGTGTGTGTGTGTGTGTGTGTGTGTGTGTGTGTGTGTGTGTGTGTGCGTTTGTATACTATATGCAAAGATACATATATTCATATATGTATATATACTTATATACATACATACATACACACACACACACACACACACACACACACACACACACACACACACACATATATATATATATATATATATATATATATATATATATATATATATATATATATATATATATATATATATATATATATATATATATATATATATATATATATATATATATATATATATATATATATATATATGTCTATCTATGTATATCTATATATTTAAATATATATATATATAAATATATATATATATATATATATATATATATATAATTTATATATATACATTTATATATATGCATATAGATAGATAGATAGATAGATAGATAGATATAAACATATGTATATAGCTAGAGTCTGTTTTTGCGCATTTTCTAATAACGCTAAATTTCAATATGAAATATATGTTTATGAGTGATATTCTTTTTACAGCTGACGGAGTTTTTTTTTTTTAATGAAAAAGGACTTTTGTGTTATAGATTAACGAGAATATCTATAAGTTTTTGAATTTACAGAAGCCACAAATCCTTTTTTTCATTTTTGGTTTGCTTGTGCTCTATCAACCATACTTATTTTATCCCACATTCTTTGAATAGAAAATTCCAAATATAAACATGTAAAATATGAATATAAATGCACCCACATCTATATACTCACACACAGTAACGCGCCAACACACGTGCCTGTGTGTGTGTGTGTTTTCCCTTGTGTTTTTTAATTCATTTATATTTCTCCATACATTTTTTTTTCTTTTAATGAAGCAGTACATTCGAAAAGTGAATACGAGCGACAGCCTGAATAACGAGGGGGAGTCTGAGCCAGTCTATACACGGAAGTGGATTTGCATGAATGACAGGTTTAATGTATTTATATGTGACCAGCGGGCCGAGTCCTGCATGGCGATGATTACGGTCGGGTCGACTGTTGTTTTGTTGGGGGCTTTATGCAGATAACACAATTACCATTGCAGCGGCTATGACCACGCAGAAGCATGCGCGATGCTTGTCTTAGCGTATAGAGGGACTCGCAGCGAATCATTATAAAAAGGAGGGGGACTTGCAAATCTCTAATCGCAAAACAAGGAGCTGAAACCGAATACTGACTATGACAAAGGAAAGCAATAAAATCTAATTGATATTCCTTACGTCAAATCCGACCGATCGAATCCTCCATCACTCATGACATCCTGATAACGCGAAGCCGTGATACCAAATCCTGTTTTATATGCAAATATCGGACGCACGGCCTTATAAAGGAAAGAAGGAGTGCGCATGCATGCTGATGCACGTGTGAGCTCTGACATTGCAAGTAACAGAGGTTCGAGGCGGGTCATCAATATCTGAAATGGCGCCACCAGTCTGTCCGGCGGCAAAAGAGAGCTGGAGGTCATATGCATCACCTGTGCGCGCCGCTGTCTTTATCGTTTAATTACAGGTCTCGGAAATGGCTCTGGTTCAGCTTCAGGTCATTCAAGAAGTTGTGGGAGATTGTTCTCATCGCAATTTCCTTGGTCTTTTTGGTTGTTTCATTCCTTGAGTTCTATTGTATGATCATCATTGTCATTACTGTTACTTATCATTATTTCTATCATTATATCTATCAATATTATCATCACCGTCATCGTCACCATCATCACCTTCATTCTCCTCCTCTTCCTCCTCCTCCTCATCATCATCATCCTTATCCTCCTCCTCATCTTCATCCTCATTATCATCATCCTTATCCTCATCACCATCATCCTCATCCTCATCCTCATCCTCATCCTTATCTCATTTCATCATCATCATCATCCTCATCTTCATCATCCTTATCATCCTCATCTTCATCATCCTTATCATCCTCATCCTCATCATCCTTATCCTCATCCTCATCCTCATCATCATCATCATTATTATCATCATCACTGTCACCATTTCTAACATTAACACATTGTGTTTGTGTATGTGTGTGTGTATGTGTATATGTGTGTGTGTGTTTTATCACTATTATGATTATTTTTGTTATTATAGCTATTATAATGTCATTAATATTAATATCGAATTCTCGCTGTGGAGACATTCAACTGTCGCCGATGTTTCCCTTTTATGTCTCCTTCGTTAGAATATGTCTGTTGTCCAGGCCTTTTTTTTTCCTCTTCTTCATTTTTCCTTTTCTTCTGTCTTTGATCAGTACATCTTTTCATCCGGAATAGATGTACTCTTTCTTGCTCTTTTGTCAAGATCATAAGTGCATTGTTGTGTTTATTTCATCCATCCTCCTACAGCCAAAACATCACACACCCCGACTGCCTATCACGTAGCTTGCAATGGTAAGTGTTACTACCATTGTTTTGACCATTTTTATCAATATAATTTTCATGCGGTAAAAATGGCACTATTCACCTATGGTTCTCCTATCAAACCATACAATGTGCTTTGCATGCGTTTTGTCCTATTAGCCATTCCCCTCCTTTTCTCTTGATGATCTTTATCTATTTGACCTATGTTTACCTTCAAATAACAGTTCCTGCTACATTATTTATTTATTTTGCTGTGTAGTCTAAATCATACCTATCCTCTTTTCTCATGAAAAATCAGTTTTACCCATTTTTGTATTGTCGTCTTTATATATTTTCCTTTGTCAGCAGTCTCTGTACACGAGAATGACATATGCAGGGCAAATCACTTTCACTTACGTATCACATACACATTTTCTTTTCTTGTCAAATAGCCGTTCATTTAATCATTCTTTTGTATATTTTTCCTCGTAAAACGTCTATGTATTTGTCAGGTTAGTCTGATTCTTTGTAAACCTGCAAGCCTTAATCAAATGCACAACAAGTGGTGTTAGTGCGCTATTTTGATTTGCCTGGATTCTGTGTGTGTGTGTGTGTGTGTGTGTGTGTGTGTGTGTGTGTGTGTGTGTGTGTGTGTGTGTGTGTGTGTGTGTGTGTGTGTGTTCGTATGTTCGTTTTACTTGCATTTATTTTGTCCCACGTTTAGTGTAACTATCACCATTTCTGTTCCCATTGCTCCCACTATACTTTTCCTCCACCAGAATGCCAAAGCTTTCTCCTTAAATCATATTCTTGCTATATTCAAAATATACTCCCATGCCAAGACTTGCCAACATTATATAATCATTAATCATTAGAAGCTCATAACTATTTTATAATTCCCCAATTGATACAATTTTAGTTATAGTATTTCTCGTTTCTTGTTTTGTGTGTCTGTTTGTTTGTTTGTCTGTGAGAACCCTATCTTTAGTGTGATCCACTTACTAGTTTACACTAAATTTATTACTTTTACTAAATTCTATCCTTGTTTCCAACATCACTGCTGATGATTTAATTCCCCGAAACAATTTAACTTGGATCTCCATCCCATTTTCACAATGACCTTAAAATAGGTTTTCGGATAAGCACGACGTGTTACTGCTGAAGTTATAGACAAACCTTTATTTTATCCACTATGCTACTGTCGTCGAGGAGTTGTATTATTGTTCCATACGTGCTCTTACATATTCCCATCGAACTAGTGCATCACGTCTGTATGATCTTCCATGTCGTTTGCCAATATACAGGAACTGGTTAAAAGATACTTAGGGACATGATTGGCATGCAATCTCCCTTTCCTGGCAGATCTTTCGACATTGTTAGTTATACAGATCTTCCTGCGATTATAAATTCTTGGTTTGTTCGTAATCCTCTACCTCTTTTTGGCTCTGCAGGGAACGCTTTCCACCAGAAATTTTGAATTCCATTTAGACCAGCCTAGGCTTTTTGTTTTTGTTGTTCTTATTTTCTACTTTTGTATTTTTATCTTTTACTTTTACTTTTTTCTTCTACTATTTCTTTTTTATCATCATCGTATTACCTTCCTTAGACTCCTGATCTTACCCTCCAAGCAATCTAATTTCTTGTATTAAGTCTTGTAGATATGTACATATTTATCCCTGTTCCTCGTATCCTTCGCTGGCTTGTTCATCGCGCTATTTGTCAAATCCCCCGATTCTGCTAAAATCTTCTTTTCCTTCTGCTTTGAATTTCATCTGCTATCATTGCTGTAAGTCCGTTGTCTGTTTTCATTTGACCTTTTGTTTTTCAATTGACATTTCTCATTTATTTTTCACTCCTGGTATTCTACCTATTGAACAGGCCTTTACACACGCAGCATTAATCACCCTAGTAGTTCTTTATTCGATTTATTTTAGCTCCTCTGTCTGTGATGTTTCTGAGCCGATTTCAGTT
>NC_091560.1:24892165-24897165 GCF_042767895.1 Penaeus vannamei
CTTACTTTTCAACGGAATAAAGAATATTACAAGTGGAAAAGTGTAAACTGGTGAAATAATGATGTAGAAAAACAACACTCAGGAAAAAATAAAAATTATAGCAATTAGCGATACGCTTGGCGCTATGGAAAAGGCCATTAACTCTTTTCTACGTATATTACAAGGTCTAATATTGCAAAATATTACAAAATGAAACGTAGAGCTTGGACCGAATCTCTACAAGACACCAATTCCAAAGGGAGAAGTCTGCAAATATTATCTTGTCAGAATACACGTGCTTGTTATCCTCTGCTGCAGCATCGATAGTATCACTGCGGGCACGCTCTTTATGTCAGATTGAGCCATTTTAGTTCATTGCACTGATTGACTTAAATAACATTGATTGTTATGCCAATATCAGAAGAAACTAGTGCTAATTTTTCAGTTGCTGTGTTGTGCCCCTCTGTTCAGTTGACCATTAATTATGGTTTGATTGGCTGCCTGTTGCATTATATATATATATATATATATATATATATATATATATATATATATATATATATATATATATATATATATATATATATATATATATATATATATATATATATATATATATATATATATATATATATATATACATATACATATATACATATACATATATATACATATATATATACATACATATATATATATATACTTACATATACTTATACATATACGTATACATATATATATACATATACATATACATACACATACACATACACATGCACATACACACACACACACACACACACACACACACACACACACACACACACGCACACACACACACACACACATACACACACACATATACATATATATATATATATATATATATATATATATATATATATATATATATATATATATATGTGTGTGTGTGTGTGTGTGTGTGTGTGTGTGTGTGTGTGTGTGTGTGTGTGTGTCTAGATTTGGAGAGTTGATCTCATTTTTTTATTATTATAGTTTAAAGTATGAAAAAGTACTAATCATATATACTCATAGCTTGAGTATTGCAGGAATTAACAATAACAAATGATGATACTGCATTCAGGTTTCGGAATATTAAAGTGTTTGTCAATAGTAAAACTAAGGCAAGTAACAATTATATATATTAGTTTTATCTATCTTTAGGAATTTGGTATTCGATCAGCAGACAAAATATCAGAAAAAGAATGTATGTATTATGGGACTATTCATACCCAAACTATTTTGAATAAACAAATTACTTGAATGAAATTTGAATTTGTGTAAACAAATATATATATATATATATATATATATATATATATATATATATATATATATATATATATATATATATATATATATATATATATATATATATATATATATATATATATATTACTGTGTGCCATACATTAAATACTGACAGTGTTAGGCATCCTAGAGAATATGTGTACCAGTCATCCATTTCATTCAGTGAATCTATTAACTATTACTAGGAGATCCTAGCAATATAGGAGTTTTTTTTTCACTTTTCAATAACATTGTTTTTTTCTTTTTAAAGTTACTCTGGTGAATTTTGTTATCAGCTGTTATTAGTTCAATTTTCACTATCATTAATAATTTTCCATTACATTATCATTATTATTATCATCATCATGATAATGATAAAATTAATGGTAGTGGCATAATTATAGTAATAATGTTAATAACAATAATATTGACAGTGAAAAAGACAGTGACAGTGACACTGACATTGATAATGCAATAATAATAATAATAATAATAATAATAATGATAATGATGATGATGATAATAAGGATAACCTAATGTTAATAGTAATCATTATTATTGTTATTATCATTATCATTGTAAGATTATTATCATCATTATCATTAATGTTATTTTCACTATCATGATTATTATCTGCATCTGTGGTATTCGTGTTATTATCTCAAAATGCATGGAGAATAGTATCCATGGCAACAGTTCTTGAAGGCAGAAATAATTTTTTCAAAATTTATAAGAACACTCTTTTGTTGATAATATATTAAGTGACTACTTTTCAGTTTATATATGGAAACTGGGTATATCGGTGATAGCCTTTTAATTATTTATTTAGAGATGTTTATTTGTATTTTCTCGTTTGTTTGATAGCGCGTCAGTGTCAGAGTTGCCAATCGTATGTGTGTGTCACTGTTTTAGGGGTACCGCATATGCATCTAAGAGAAAATATTATGCCTACTAAAGATATCAGGGTACTTATATTGATCTGAAACGTTCCTCATGGAAGATACCTGAGTTTAAGCGTAGATTTTTTTTTCAGGTTTGACACTTAGCAGAGCCTTCGTGCGGATTAGCAACACTGCTCAGGCTTGGCGGTCGTTTTAAGCAATGAACGGAGCAGTTTTTGGCCTCGGAAGAAATTTTTTTCGACCAAATCACCACTGCTTAAAACGCCCTAAGATGTACAATGGCATCGATAGCATGATAATTTCGAAAATTATGTGAAGCGTGTGAAATTTTCAAATCAAAACAATAAGTATTATTATTATCACTATCATTTCTGTATTATTATTATTATTATTATTATTATTATTATTATTATTATTATTATTATTATTATTATTATTATTATTATTATTATTATTATTATTATTATTATTATTATTATTATTATTATTATTATTATTATTATTATTATTATTATTATTATCATTATTATTATTATAATCATTATTATCATTATTATTATTATCATTATTGATTCTTTTGATTGTTCTAATCATTACTATCATTATAATTATCGAAAATAATATAATTATTGCTGTCATTACGATTACTACTATTATTCTTATTATCATCACTGAAACTGATAATGACTATTATTACTATCACTACTACTATCACAATTGTTACTATTATCATTATTTTTGTTATTATAATTATTATTATTATTATTATTATTATTGTTATTATTATTATCATTATTATTGCTATTATTACTATTATTGTTATTATGATTATTATTGTTATTACTATAATCATTGTCTTCATAATCTTGTTGTTATCATTATTATCACTATTGTTCTCATCAAAATGATGATAGTAATAAGTGCTATTAGCATTAGTATTATCATCATTATTGTTATTATTACTATTATTGTTGTTACTGTTATTATTATTATCATTGTTATTGTTATTATAATTATTGTAATTATTTTCATTATTAATGTTATTCTTTCTTATCACTATTAATATTATTAGTATTTATTTACCATTGCCTTATTATCTTACTCCCATTATCATTTTTTCATCATAACTATTATCATTATTACTGTTATCATTTGATTGTTATTACTGTTATTCTTGTCATTATGATTAATATTATTATTGTTTTTTTATCAAAGATGATAAAAATTTTCATTACTATTATTAATATCATCATTATCATTATTATTACTATTATGGTTACTTTTCTTGTTATTATTATTATTATTATTATTATTATCATTATTATTATTACTATTATTATTATTATTATTATTATTATTATTATTATTATTATTATTATTATTATTATTATTATTATTATTATTATTATTATCATTATTTGAGTAGTAGTAGTAGTAGTAGTAGTAGTAATATCATTATTATTATTACAATTATTATTATTATTGTTGTTGTTGTGGTTGTTGTTGTTATCATTATCATTATTATCATTATTGTTGCTATAATTATTAACAATATCATTAAGATTATCATTACTGTTATTATCATTATTATTATTATTATTATTATTATTGTTATTGTTATTATTATTAATATTTTTACTATTATTTCCTTATTACTATTATTATCATTGTTATTACATCTGTTGTCATTATTATTTTCATTATTGCTAATATTATTATCATTGTTAATATTGTTATTGTCATTGTTATTATTATTTTATTATTATTATTATTATTATTATTATTATTATTATTATTATTATCATTATTATCATTATTATTATTATCATTATTATTATTATTATTATTATTATTATTATTATTATTATTATTATTATTATTATTATTATCCTTATTATTATTATCATCATTATATGTATTATCACCATTACTACCATTTTCATCATCATCATCATAATTATCATCACCATTTTTATCATTATTTACATGGCTTTTACAATAATTATCATTACCATTACCATTATTATAATTATCATTGTCGTTTTTATTATTATTATAATTACCTTAATCATTGTTATTTTTACATTCTTTTTATTGTAAATATTATTGTTGCTATTGCTATTGTCATTGTTATTGTTATCAGTATTATTATCATCATTATTATTAGAATTGTTATTGTTTATCATTTCTATTATAATTATAATTACTGTTTGTATTATCAATATCATTGTTGTTGTTGCTGTTGTTATTACTACTAATCTTGTTGCTTTATTTTTTTTTATCAATACTACTACTATTTTTATTAGTGTTATTACTATTGTGCAACTATCGTCATTATTATCATCTTCATTATTGTTATTATTATCGTTTTACTAATGTCTTTATCATTTTTGTTATTATCATCATTATTGTCTGAAATATAGTCCTTATCGCCATAGTCATCGTTATTGTCGTTATAAGTATCATCACCCTCACCACCCTTGTCATCATAATCATCATCAATTTAATCGTCCTCATCTTTATCGTCATCATCATTATTATCAACAATAATATCATAACAGTTATCATGATAGTCACCATCATTATAAGTAACATGATCATTCTCATCATTATTTTGCTCATCAGCAGTTGTAGTTATTATTAGTAGTATCATTATTACGTAATATACTTCATTAACAAATACTTTTCCTCGTCTAGCTTTCTTCATTGTGGACCTGGCTCCGATGATTGAAATGTCTTTTTATCTGTATGACTCCATTCTCCCACTTTCTGCAATCTGTATTCACAGTTTCATAAGGACGTGCAAAG
>NC_091560.1:24983650-24993650 GCF_042767895.1 Penaeus vannamei
TTGCCGTAAATTAGGTTTTATCAAAATCTGAGTGACAAAAGAGAAACGTTGACATGATCATGAGTAAACATAATGAAAAAGAGAAGAAGACACCGAGCAGGAAAGGCAGTGGTGAGCCAGAATTCGATTAAATATACAAAAAAAAAAAAAAAAAAAAAAACATGTTAAAGACTGCCTATATTACGATTAATAAACTCAGAGATCATGTAACAGTGGTTAAAGAAGAAGTGCGTCGAAACAGAGAACGTGGCCCACAGCCGATACCAGGACACGACTCCACCACGCCGGACTCTCGCCCCCCACGCGAGAGGATTCTCCTCCTGGGGGATACCAACCTCAGCTACGTGCGCGCCACCGACCTTGGAGAGGGTTGTTTCATTCGGACTATCAAGGAAACAAATATGGACCTTATGAAGTGCTGGGTGGAGGAGAAACTTAACTGGAGTCCAACTCACTGTATTCTCTATTGCGGCTTACAAAACATCTTGGAAGATGTCAGTGTCAGCTCCATTCTAGACAACATCGGGACGCTTACATCCACTCTTGAACAAAGGTGTGAGACAATGGACTTTTATATTTGTGAGATAGTGCCAACTCTGAGAGAGGCAACAGAGCCAATCTAATGGCGTCATTATAATCAAAATGGAGCTCCCTTTCAGACTTGGCACTGGCGACGTAGATGACATATGTGTTGATTCTCAGGATGACGAGTTAATCTCAGGGCTCATACGAAATAGGCTCGGAGCAATTAGACTATTAATTACGATTAAGAACCAATGTCCCCTTTTCAAAATCAAGAGATAACTGGAACTCAGCTAAAAGAACCTTTGACAATTCACTTAATGATGATGTATCCTTAAACATTGTCAGGAATAATCCTACTCAACCGAGAACTGATCATGCTGATAAAGCTGATATCAGGGTAACAAATAATTGGTCAAATAATAAGAGATTATCACTGGTTAGACATAACCTTCGCAACAGTATCAATTTCCCTTCTAACAGGCGTAACAGAAAGGAATTTCCATCGCAACCTCACCCTTACTTTGACAGACTGCGTCTCAGTGGACATAGACCTTAAAGGAAAAATCGGGGAGGAGGTTGCTATGACTGTGGAGAGCACAACCACCAACAATCCTCATGTCGGTACGACCTTAAGATCAGATGTGCTTCATGTCATCGGACACAAGAGTAGGGTTTGCCAACAAAACAGGCGCTAGGATTCAGGCCAACCACATCAATGGATATTTCATCAACATTGTACATATAAATGCCCAATCTCTCCTAAGTACTGTGACTGACATCGAAATTTTAGTTATGGAACGTCAGATCGACATCCTATGTATTAGTGAAACCTGGCTATCTGACAAGCTAAAGGATAAATTTGTTAATATTGCATTTATCGCCATAACAAAGGACGTGGAGGAGTAGCTATATATGTTAGTGATGATTTATATGCCTTTATAAATTCTTTGCCTTTAATGATCTTATTGTAAAATTAACCGAAAGTGAAAATGAACTAAGATCATTAAAAATCTTCATCAACTAATCATAAAACCAACTCTCATCTTATTTCATCATCCTTGCCCTGTTGCAGATCATGAGTTCATCATTGCCAAAACTGATATTCCTAAACCAAGGCGTAGTCCAATAGTCAAAAATTCAGGTGCCAAAATAACTACAGTCAAAATACGTTTTGCAATTTTCTCCTGAATGATATCAATGCCCTGAACCAAATTCTTCACACTGACAATGATAACAAACAAGTAGAATTTTTAATGAAATGTTTATAAGGAATTTGAACGGCTGTGCCCCCATTTTCACAAGGGAAAGCACCATGGATAACGCCCCAAATTAATAATATAATGCAGTTTAGAGATACTCTATAAAGAAAATTAAAAATGGATAGAAGAAATGTAGTTCTGCACAACTAATAAGGCAGAGAAAAAATATATTAATTATATCATTAAATATCATAATATTTCCATATTATAATAACAATATAATCATAATCATAATATGCATATCACAATATTTCCACAATGCAATCAAAAACATGACATAGCATGACATAAGCAGTATAACGCCCCAGAGCAGCAAGTCCTTTAAACAAGAGAATATTAATAATCTAACTAAAAAAAACGAGGAATTTCACAATTACTTTGCAAACAGAAGTCCTTTGAACAGTCACAGACGTATTTTAGTACGAAAGAACTCAATCCTTTTCTAATACTCCAGTTCCCAACTTTCAGCCACAACCAGTTGATATGAATTCTATCATCCTGGTGATAAAGAACTTGAATAACTTCAAAGCCATTGGCTCAGATGGCATACCTCTAGCATACTTAAGAGATGCTCTTCCTGTTGTCATCTTCTACATTACTGTTATCATAAATGCTTCCACAGTAACTGGTACTTTTCCAAACGCTTGGAAGCTAGCTCATGTAACCCCTTTCTTCAAGGCTGGAGATAAAGAAGACATACACAATTATCGTCCTATTTCTCTTCTACCCATTTTATTTAAGATTTTAGAGGAAATTACAGGTAACCAATTAACTCTTTATCTTTAAACTAATGATTTATTAGCAAAGAGCCAGCATGGATTTAGACCTAGACTCTCGACAGAAACGGCTTTGTTAACGGTTACAAATAACATTTACGAAAACATGGATAGACAAAGAGTCTCTTGTCTTGTTACTTGACCTCTCGAAGGCATTTGATAGTGTGAATCAAAAACTCAAATGTATTTTCATTGGAAGTCAGCACATCTCTCGAATCCCTTTTGCCATACATGCACTATTTGAACATATTCGGATACAGCCCAGTGACAAAATAAAGAACCTAGGTATTCTATGTACAAGAAGGTAACAGGAACGCTCTTCTAAGTAAACCGTATTAGAGATATTTGTGATGCGCCCAAGTAATTGCTTTAAGTATAATCAATTACTGCTCGAGAATTTGGGGTATGACCAATAAGAAAGAGAGAGCGAGAGCAAAAGCTATAAAACTTTGCATGCAAAGTAGTCTCGGGTGCCCGGAAATTCGACCACGTTAAACCCATCCCAAATGAACTGCAGTGGCTAAGGAGAGACCAAAAATGTGTCTTTGACATTTGCGTCTTAGTTTTTAAAGTCGTTAGACAACAGCTTCCTCATTGGCTGTTTCCACTTCCAAACATCAGCGATAGTCGTGACTAAAGAACCAGGCAAAATAATAACCTATTTGTTCCTCGAACATGCACAGATATCTGACGCAGATTATTTCCTATTAGAGGACCCATGATATGGAATGAAAGTATATGCATTTTTAAAGTAAGACTAAAGCAATACCTTATAAGTAAGGTCTGATCTTAAATCCATTTTCTCTCTTATCTAGTTCGATAACATGACCTTATGTTTTTTATTGCAAATTACCTATGTTAACATTCACATTTGTTTAGTTTTGACACTATATATATTTCTATCATCATCGCCGGAATGTTTCAATGTTTGCGATTTTGATGTAAGTATGTGAAATGTGATTGCATTCTGTTTATTTGTGACTATGTTTATATGCTTATCCGTTTTTTAATTCTACACGTCTTTTATACACTTATGTATATGTGCATATGTATATATACATATGCACGCACACACATGCGTGTGTGTGTGTGTATACTCTTTATTACGAAAACGACAACAGTATGATCTTTTTCCGACTCATTACTTTTCAAACAAGTTTTTATATATCTATTTAAAAATCAATGCAATTCTTGATTTTATGTGAGTTTATGTAAAATATTAGCATCCATATGATGTGAATTTTATATTACTCCCAGATTTTCTGTACAATCCCCAATGTTATAACCATTTTTAATGGAATAAACATTTTGAATATGATGTTGAACTCTCTCTCTCTCCGTTTCTTTGAGAATGCTGCTCTTTTTATTTCTTATTCTTATTTTTTCCTTCCTACTCTTCTCTTCAACGATTTTATAATTACATCCTTACCCTCTTTTCTCACAATAGGAGGTGCTTCTGATTTCATTTATGTTGTCATTATTGTTATTCTTATTGTTCATTATCATTGCTATGATCATTATGATTATCATGATAATAATAGTAATGATAATAATAGCAATAATAATAATGAAGATAATAATGAGAAAAATAGTTATCATCACTGTGACTGTTATTATTACTAAAATCGTAATGATTATTGTAGTTATTATTTTATGTTATTATCATCACTGATATTATCATTATCATTATTACTGATATTATTATTATCATTATTATCATTATCATTATCACTAGTAGTAATAGTATAATCAGTACCATTCTATTTTTTATCATTAATATCATTATCATTATTATTATCGTTCTTGTTGCTGGTGTTGCTGTTATTGCTATTATCATTATCATTATCATTATTATTATTATTATTATCATTATTATTATTATTATTATCATTATCACCATCACCACCATTATTGTTATTATCATTATTATCATCATTATTGTTATTATTATTATCACTATCATTATTATCATCATTCTTGTTATTATTTTTATCACTATCATTATTATTATCATTATTTTCACTATTATGAATAGTAGTGCTATTACTATCATTATTATTATGATTATTTACATAGTTATTGTTATCATTATCATCATTGTCTTTATCATCATTATTATCATTATTATTAGTATTAGTATTAATAGTAGTTTTTGTTAGTATGAGTAGTGGTAATATTAGTAGTTTTATCATCATGACTAGTAGCATTGTTATTACTATTATTACTACTATCGTTATTTACATAACATATATTTTCATTGTTATTATTACTGCTATTATTGTTATCATTATCATTATCATCACTGTTATTTTTACTATCATTATTATTAGTATTAGTATAAGTATTACTTTTATTATTGTTAGTATTAGTATTGTTATTGTTATTATTGTCATTATCATTATTAGTATTATCATTATTATAATCATGAACATTATAATCATGAACATTATTATAATTATTGTCTTTAATATTATTTTATTATTCTTATCATTATGATTATAATTGTTGTTGTTGCTACCATCACTGTTATCATTATTATTGTAATTATTATTATTATTATCATTATTATTATTATTATTATTGTTGTTGTTGTTGTCATTATTATCATTATTATCATTATTACTTTTACTTTTATAATAATTATTATTATTGTTACTTTCTATTTTTTTCATTATCATCATTTTCAATTAAATCGTTGTTATTATTATTATTATCATTATATCATTTTTATGATAATCATTCTTTTATTAGTATTATTATCACCATTATTACTATTGCTTGTAATGTAATTTTTTTTTATATTCTTTATCATTATTGTTATTATCATTATAATTATTATCATTACTATTATTATCATTATTATTTTTCGCATTGATATGAATACTATTGTTTTTATTATCATTCCAGTTATTGTTACTGTTACAGTTATTACTAGTATCATTAGCATCTTCATCATCATTATCATTACTATTATGATTATCATTATTATATTAACATTAATACTATCATTATTCTTATAATTGCCATTATCATTATTATTATTATTAATATTATTATTATTATTATCATCGTCATAATAATAATAATAATAATAATTATTATTATTATTATTATTATTATCATTACCATTATTAAATGTTTTTATTATTATCACTATTATTATTACTATCATCATCATCATCATCATCATTCTCATTATTTTTATTATTATGAATGTTCCTGATACCATTGCCATTGCCGGAATAATATTATTGTTACTGGTAGTGGCATTGCTACTTTTATTACTATTGCAACTGCTGTCATGATATATTTATACTTTCATCATCACTACCCTTTATGCTCTAATTATGATCACTGTCAATATTATTATTATCATTATTATTATTATTATTATTATTATTTTTTTTTTATTATTATTATTATTATTATTATTATTATTATTATTATCATTATTATTATTATTATTATTGCCTAAGTATCAGCATCAATGTTACAGTTATTGCAATAATCTTGATCATCAGCGTTACTGTGAACATTACCACTTTATGATTATCATTATCATCGTAATTACTATTATTATAAGAATGTTGATTGTTTTCAACACCACCGCGAGCATCTTTTTTATCAATAATAATTTTCATTGATAATACGATTAAATTGTTATCAGAAATATCATTGCCACATTATCATTTCTGTTTAACATAAAAATGTATTATGAACATTTATTCTCAGCTGTAATTATACATGACTAAGGTTTATTAAAATCAGTAACGTAATCTCTTGACTAGTTGTGTTAAATAATTTTCTTAATTATACGCTAATTGCTTTTTGTCTCTCATTAGTTGTAAATCCTTTTCGAGGTGCTTCTTTTTCCTTAGAAATCCGCGTGCACTTTGTCCAAGCCATTTTGTTTTCGTCGTATCCAGTGACTCCGTTTCTCTTGCATCCGTCCCCTCATCTATCGTGCTCTCTCCCCTCTTAAGCCCCCTTTCTTTCCCCTCCTATGCCCCCGTTCTTTCCCCTCAAAGGAAAAGAAGAAAAAGAGTAAAAAAAGAAAGAGCAGCAGAATAAGAAAAAATGATCAGTTCAACCTTTCCACATGTCTCAACCTCCTCATTCTTACCCTCGCTTTCTTCCCCCTACTCTAATCGCCTTCCATTCTCTCTCTCTTCCCTTCTTCGTTGCACATCCCCTCGCTTCCTCCCTCTCGTATTCACGCCTTATTCGCTTCTTCCTTCCTGTCATCCCCGCTTCCCTCCCCGTGGTGTATTATCGTCCACCATCCCCTTAAGGGCTCAGCGTCTGCCACAAAGAGCGACGTCCGCGGTGGCCGTTTCTTGGCTTCGTTTCATCCTTCGGGTTTCGGTGTGGGTGGCCGGGTGGGTGGCCGGGTGGGTAGGTGGGTGGGTGGGCGGGGATAAAGGGGGAGAGGGACGGTCGATGGCGCAAATGCCCTGGTAGGGGTGTATAACATGGGGGGGGGGATGAGTGGGTTGGGAGTAGTATGGAATGAACCCCGAAGGCGCTTGTGATGTTAGTAGTCGCGGTAGTACAAAAGAGGCATTAATAAAATAACATGAAAGAATAAGAAAACGAAGAACGAAAAAAAGAACAGCAAAAATGAAAAACAAGAAGAGGATGATTTAGTGGTAGCAGCATCAGTATTTGTAGAAGTAGAAAGAAAAACGTGAAACAACAACAAAAGTTTTAATGATCACACGAACTCCATCTTGATTTACTACACAATTCTTTTCCCTTAAGCTGCATAAAACAAAAATCATTACACTGGCACTGATATCCACTGCGAAGAGAATTGTCCTCTGGCAAATAGGTATTTGTTACTGTTTGTTTATTTGTGAAGGACTGATGTGGAACAAGTTGTAATAAGACAACGAAAAGACAAGAAGAAAAGCACCAGAATTTGCAATAATTTGTTTTCCTGCTCACGCCTTTGCAGTTCTAGTTGCATGCTGTCCATGTGTGTGTGTGTATCATGAGAGTGGCTATTGGAATAATAACGCCTATTGTATGACCGAATTATTAAAACAGCCTGGTGTTTAAATCCCTTATTTGCCCGAAGAGACAACCTGTAAAACCCAACGGTATGATAACCACTCGGAAGCACCTCTGCGAATAACTAATTGACACATGAAATATTTCTCATTAAGTTGACACAATAGATAAATGTTAATCCATTAATTTTGCAATTTGGCCCGTTTGATGTGACGCACGAAAGATGAGGCTTTTTTTATAAATCTATTTTTTCTAAGTACTGGCTTTCCAGGTGAGTGACAGACCCGCTTAAAAGAGGCAAGTCCCTTAACTTCCAGGAATAAATGATGATGATGTCCCCAGAGATACGGCTGATGTAGTTGAAACAGGTAAAGCTTACAGTTACCGACTGTGACTTGAGGGCATGTAATATGCATTAACATATCAGGTAATGTCGCTTCTCTCTCTGAGCAGACGAGAGAGCACAAAACCATTTGTATTTGATCTTTAACTTATATATTAGATAAAAAGCGAATAGGAAAACAATGTCTCAAATTTTCAGTTGTCAATTATCAAATTAATAATGGTAATTAAAAATTACCATGATGATGATAAGCGTAATATATCCGAATTTCTCAATTACCAGTTACTAAAATATTGCTAATATCAACAACAACAACAATAATTATAATAATGAAAATACTTATAATAGTAGTAGTTGTTGTTGTAACAGTAGAGCGAATAAAACGATTTCCATATGTTGTACACCTGTAATGTATTTCAGCGAGGGAACCACAAAACTTATAAATCATACGTATTGTTGGTTTTGGATGAGAGCAATATTAAAGACAAAAAGACGTGTGTGTGTGTGTGTGTGTGTGTGTGTGTGTGTGTGTGTGTGTGTGTGTGTGTGTGTGTGTGTGTGTGTGTGTGTGTGTGTGTGAAAACATTCTGTATCATGTATTTTCTAAATGTGTTTAGGATTTGAATTTGTAAAATTATCTGCAAATCTACCACTCAAAAAGTGAAAGACCGAAAAACTGTTTTTCCATTTTTTCATTAAGCTTCACTCTAGCTTTATGAATTCACTTTTTCCTCTTTGCATCACAATATATTTTTCCTTCTTTCCAGATGACCCCCATTTGATTGCAAATTTTACATCGATTACATAATCCGAAGGGCAAAAGGAATTACTCCGTGATTAATCAGATAACGTACTAAGATACTGTAGTAATCCATTTAATTTATAGAGGGACCAGGGAGTTTTCTCCACTCCTGTTATATTGTATTTTTACAAATTTCAAACATGAATGGGGTCGATAAAACACTACCAGTTCAGTAAATATGAATATGGCAAATGAGATCGGGAGTGAAAATAATATTTTTGAAGTTGTTACTGCATTAGATCGCAAAACGAAATCAACGTATCGGATATGTGTTGCCATATATATTACTATGCTAGTTGTATGAACATGATCGTATGCCTAAAGGTAATCATGGAATGGAAACCATTATTTGCCTTTTTAATATTGCTTCAATCCTCTAATGATTTTATTTTGATTGTATTTATTGTTCTCATTTTTATTGTTAATCACGTTCTCCCTTTCTAGTTTTTTTCTTTTTGTTCCCCCCCCCCTGTAAAACGTCTCCTGAGATTAATGTAATTGCTGAAGGTTTCCGCGGTCTTTGTTGGAGGAAATCGCTGTCAGTTTAAGGAGAATTATATTCATCATTATTCTTCCTTACGCATTCTTGCAGAAGCGCATGTTTGAGTTTCAGTATAAACTTCGTTTAGACGTGAGCTCTCCAGTGGATGTAAACTTTCTTTGTCTCGAGGACAGAGGCGTTGTTTGTTCCACGTTGTTGTTGTGTTGTTGGAGAGCAGGAATGTGAGTAGGCAACTAAAGTTTGCAAGTGTGTCTACTCTGCTACCAACGGCAAGAACGTAAGCGGAGCTGGCAACTATAGAAGATAAGAGGCGAACAGCGGGGAAGGAGACGGAGGAGAATGGAACTGAAGTGGGGATGATTATCTCTCGCGCTGATGGCTAAGATAAAGCCTCTTTTCATAGCCCAGCCTCCGCACATGTCGAAAACAACATTGAATAGAATATGGAAGACCCAATAACAAATGATTCAAGGTATAGTAGCAGAGTTCTCCAATGCCTTTATCTCGGATCATTTGTCAGATCGATATTGTCCTCGGAATCATAACCAACAACCATTTCCAGAGGCAAGGCAACAAAGGGGGAAGGACGTGTTCGCGGGGCGCCCTTTCCCCGGCTGAGCTGTGGGGAGTCAGACATCAGCTCGAGACCGGCTCCTATTTCACCCTAAATGGAGGGCACTAAAGGAAGGGAAGATGGGGTCCTGCGGCAGCCATTCGCACCAGTATTCCTTTCCTTAGTGACAGAGGTTTCATGATTCCACCTGATGAGTCTGTTCGGTA
>NC_091560.1:25006150-25008650 GCF_042767895.1 Penaeus vannamei
ATATATATATATATATATATGCATACATGCACATAAATTGTTGTAGTGAGAGGAAGAGCAAAATAAATAAGGGGAGAGAGACTGAGAGAGTGAGAATGAGAGACAGAGAGAAAGGGAGAGAGAGAGAGAGAGAAAGAGAGAGAGAGAGAGAGCGAGAGAGAGAGAGAGAGAGAGAGAGAGAGAGGGAGAGAGAGAGAGAGAGAGAGAGACAGACAGACAGACAGACAGACAGACAAAGAGAGATAGAGGAATAGAGTGGGAGAGAGAGAGAGAGTGAGAATGAGAGAGACAGAAAGACAGACAAAGAGATAGAGAAATAAAGAGGGAAGAGAGAGAGAGAGAGAGAGAGAGAGAGAGAGAGAGAGAGAGAGAGAGAGAGAGAGAGAGAGAGAGAGAGAGAGAGATAGGGGGAGGGAGGGAGAGAATGAGAGAGACAGACAGATAGACAAAGAGTAATACAGAGAGAGAGAGAGAGAGAGAGAGAGAGAGAGAGAGAGAGAGAGAGAGAGAGAGAGAGAGAGAGAGAGAGAGAGAGAGAGAGAGAGAGAGAGTTACAGAAAGATGAAGTATTTGTGATAGCTACACAGGGCAAGTATCACCCTTGCTCGCATGAGAAATATACGGCTGATTACAGGGACAGAATGGCAATGATTCGGGGCCTTGTGATCGCTGTCACGTCACATGGCAACTTATCATGTCAATTTGATGTCACATGGCTCACAGAAGCTTCGACATCCAGCTTGATTTATTGTCACATCTTAAAAAAGAAGAAAAAGAAAATGAAATATGATATCACGTTCTTAGAAAGGCGCATGCAAATCCGGGGTCTCAACGTCATCAATCTCTTTTAGGATAATTCTCTTATCAGTACATTTAGCAAATAAAATTTCGTGGAAGGGATTGGTTTTCAGATGGTCAAAATACATGTAATTACTGGATAGACTGATCACTTTTATTTTATTTCCCTACACCCCGAAACTGCACGATTTATTTCGCAATATCATGCGCTGGAAATTAGGCCTAAAGGATAAACACACATAATAATATATAATCAAATGTAACTTTCCTTACTAACGGCTATGTACATTTCAGTGTAGATCCCAAAGGTATAATATTGTGCAGGTGATGTTGACATTACGCGTCACGTGATGATGGGGTGAGGAAAGGGATCTGCTACCACGCCCATCAAAGGTCACGCCCATAAGCCCAGTTGTCCGTCATAGGCATATATATACACCCTACGGCACGCCCATGTACCCGGCTCCCCCTAAACGCAAATAGGTGCTTTGCAAATTGGTTAGACATTCCTTCTTTTGGTCCACGTCCCCATTCTCTATCATTCAACCATCCCTGCGTTTCCGATTTTTTCCCACCACAAGCGGGGATTATTGGTATAGGGGAAGAGAAAGACAAAGACAAAGGGCTAACAAACAGCAAACAAAGAGACGGAAAGAATGGACAGTGAAATGGAAGAGAAAAGGGGAGATGGATGATATGTGGAACTAGTGTATACACAGTAATATAATAACAAAGCTTTTGAGTTCAATGGAACAAAGTACATGGAAGAACAGGAATAAAGCTGAGGGGAAGGGGTGACGTCAGTAAACAGAAAGAGCAAAAGGCCATAAAAATATGATAACAGATAAACTTTAAAAAAATATATGAAATGGCAATACGTAAATTGACTCCCAGAGAAGAAAGAAGATAATTTGGGGAATATATTTACTTGAGAAATCATTTTTATTATAAGATAGGATCGAGAATGATAAGATTATATCTGTAATGATTATGGCAATGGTAATGTGGGTGTTAATAATGCTGGAAATGATACTACTGATAAAAACTAAACAGTAACGATAATAAGATAAACAACAAAAGAATAATAATAATGGTAATGATGAAAATCATAAATGTCATTAAAATCATTGCCATCATTAACATCAAAGCAAAGCAGAACTAGCAATATCACTGCAGCAATGTAAAGTTATAAGAATATTAGTAATAATCGAAACCACAATCATATCAACGTATAAACAACAGCAATAACGATCTCTATAACATGGGGCTGACTCTTACAGATACACACGCACACACAAGCCATACAGCCACTCGTATTAAGGAAGGTGTCCCCTCTGTTAGCTCGGGTGATCCTATACAGCTGCAGTGCCCATTTTACTTGGTTTGCCGTTTATATAGAGAACTTTAAATACATAGCAGCTTTTTATGTGTGAATTTTCGTCTAACATTTTAGCAGTCGTTATTTTATGCATCTTACTGAAGTTAATAATAATTCTTTGCAGAGTTTGCAAAACTGATAAGAAATTACATGGTAGATTCTGTTCATGCTATATTTCAGTTTCTCAGACAGAGGGGAGCAAAAGCATGTCTAATTAAGAACTTTTTTGGGGAATATATTTAGGAAGATAATTATATTTTCGTGACATTGAAGTTATTCTTATACAGTGACATAACTGCACGCGGCCGGTAATAAAATTTCATT
>NC_091560.1:25033650-25038650 GCF_042767895.1 Penaeus vannamei
CATCAATATTTTAACAAATTATATAAAATTGCTGCTCTGTCATCATTACGATTATGATTACAATAATTATAGATATCATCATCGGTATCATGTTACCATTAACGTTATTACTTTTCATAATCATTATCATTATCGTGATGATCACAATCATGTATATGATTGTGATTATGATAGCGATGGCGATGATCAGTGAAGATGACGATTATTTTGGAAATTACCCTGCAAATGTAGCCACTTGATTATGGTCCAGGGTTCCAAAATTTAGTAGCTTGCTGGTCTTTCTTTTGCTTCTTTGACTAGTGACTTATTCATAAATTCATTTATTTATCACCTTTTCTCAGCTACTCTATACTCGCTAGAACGATCGACTAGCTACACACACACACACACACACACACTCACTCACTCACACACACACACACACACACACACACACACACACACACACACACACACACACACACACACACATATATATATATACATATATATATATATATATATATATATATATATATATATACATATGTATGTATTCTTTATTTTTGTTTCTTCTTTTCTTCTTGGAGATATATTCAAGATCCGAGCATAATCTTTATTTTCCCTTCTTTGTATTCCCAGTTGTCCATTTCACTCTACCAAATGGTATTCACAGGCAAAAATCCTTGGTACCTTCCTAATCTCGCACCAGTAAAGCATTGTCGTCTTTTCAGGTATTCTGTGCCAGCAAGCAGACAACATGTGCATCACAGTTTCTTTTGGCTCTTGACACACTCGCTATTTCTCATTTCATCTGCTGTCCAGCTAATCATCTCCCGTGCCTTGGTCTAAAGCGTCGGTTCTTTTACTGTAATTATTGTCTGACCTTGTAGTGTAATTGTTGACGTCACATTTTGAGTCCGTACTGTGATCTTGCCTAAGCTAAGCTAGCCTCTCCTTTTCACGTGTTGCAACGTTTCATTTCTTTTTTATTCGAATGTTTTAGCCTCTTATTTTCTGATTGTCTTTTCATCAAAAGTTACGTTCCCATTCTCTAAGCCATACTTCTTTAAATTTAAGGTGTATGCCAATCACTCTCTGTATCGACATTCCATATTTCCCCTTGTTTTCTCTGTAAATCTAATTCACGAGTTTGCCACTGTAACAAGCTATTCACACGGTTTTCTGTATAAAAGTCTTTTACACTTTCCAAGCCTCTCCCCATAATCTCTTTTCTAGTAGTCTTTCGTCTCTGCATTTCTTATCTTCTTTCACAACACACACACACACACACACACACACACACACACACACACACACACACACACACACACACACACACACACATACACACGTTTTTTTTTTTAATATTGAAGTTCTCTTCACTTCCTCCTCAAAATCTCCTCACTTCATAACTCTGACATTTATAAACTTCTAAATTATCTGATGCCCTCTTCTAACTCTCCACTTGGACCATTTTCTCCTTGAACAGTTTCAGCAAATTTTTGATTTCATATATTGCTCTTAAATCAATACTCGCTTGTGCCTCATTTACCATTCTTAGTGTCGTCATTTTCTTGGTATGTCTCGATGTCAGGGGCGGGTCCAGAAAACTTTCTGGTGGGGAGCACAGGCGGTAACAACAATAAATTGGGGGGGGGGGGCATATTATATATACAGGGGGGCTATTACGAGGAGTCAATGACCATTGGTGGGGGGGGGGCACACGGGGTGGCCAATCAGATTTCAGGGGGGGGGGGGCAGGTGCCCCCCTGTGCCACCATGTACCACCCCGCCTCTGCTTGATGTCATCAATAAAAAGACTGTAGTTCCCGAATTCTACAGCTATCAGTTTTCTCGAGTAACGAACAAATAGCAACCGACAGCTGAGTATGTGCCTCGCTGCAGAATCTCGCCTCGAGCCTCGTGCTGTGTAGTGCAGTAGTGAACGTGCTGGTCTTGCAATCTTCCCAACCTGCGTTCGATCCTGCGCGCTGCCAGTGGATGGTAACCCCGGCCATTTCTTGCACACAGGGGGAAGTTTAGAAGGCAAAATAAAACAGACAATATGTCACAGCAAAGAATATCCATTGTAACAAATGCAATTGAAACTAAATCGTACAAATCTTTCCTACCAATATCAATCAACCACTTTTCAAGCTTTTCCCGACAACCAAATCCTTTGACATCTTTTGATATCAAATGATATACCTCACTGCGTGCCTCCTAATAGATTTCTATGCTATTCTTTTGATCTCTTGCATGATGCCAATCTCATCAATAATTGGTCAACTGCTACTAACACTGACTCACATGCTTCCGTCAGACTAGTCATATAAATAATTTTTGATTTTATTTTTTTTCTTATTCATATATATTGCCAGGGTACCAATGAACATTTTATAACTTTTATTCAGGCCTAGATTCTTGAGAACATATGTTTACTTTACATAAAAGAACCATTCTTCCATGTGTAAGCGTTTCTGTCATTCTTCCCCATTATTCTACTAATTTCTGCTTTCCCTCGTTCTATGTTATTTGAGTTTTTTTTCCATCAAAACTTTGGGATTTCTTCATTTCAAGGAGCCGACAAGTTAGTTTTTTTTTTCCAATTTGTGACATAGCTTATGATTAATTCTTTCTTTAACTTTCTTCGTCAATACAGTTTGTATTATCTTTCCTTTGCCTTCCCTAGACTTCAACAAATGTTTGTGCTAATTATGTTTGTTCCACATTTGTGCTATAAGGTATAATCTTTCTTCATTCTTTGCAAACACTGTCATTTCTAGTTCTCTCGTCGTTTTCTTTAATTTGTTCTACGTAAAGCAATCTCAGTTTTGAACTCTTCTGAATTTGTTAACTGATCTCTACCAACTGAGGAGGACCAGCTCCCCTGTAGAACTCCAGCTACAAACTAACTTCACCAGCAGCAGCCAGCTCTCGCAGTGGGATTTCACAACCCACGCATGGCCTTCAGTGTGATGAAACAGCTACATCTGCATTGAGTTCCGTAGACACTATCACTGATGAGTGATGTTTAATTAAGTGCAAATGTTGAGACGTGAGTACTTGTATGAAACATTTCTCTAAATAGACCTCAGGTTTATAAACATACGCAAGCATTCTTTTTCTTAGTGACTATGTCCTAGGAGAACCACCTCAGGTACGTGCCAAGATATGAGGATGGAACTCGGATAGGCGATGGAACTTGGGAAGAATGAATAGAAGATAAATCTTCATTTGATGATGAATCGCCGCCTACCAATATTACATTGTATTATACTGGTTTAACTCCGTCTTATGGATTAGGAGCACATGAGGTTAAGGGCAAATTACTGCAAACTGGATAAATAGATGACGGCGACTTTCTAACGTAGCGTGTGTAGCAAAAATACTCACTGGCATTTTTTCTCCCAGGTCCTTCAATTCGTTTCACATTGCACACAGCACACGCCTTCTGCCTTATGATGACCACTGCACTTCTTGTGGGCACTAATTGAAAAACGCATGGTAATGGCTGCACACGCGTCCTGCCTTGCGCAAGATGAGTTGATAGAACAGGATCACGAGCAATGCATAATGCGGAACAAGAGCTAAACTGAATATTTTGAGCTCTGAGTAATTAACCAAAGCACAAAAGTTTATTATTACCGTTAGCTCTACGTTGTTCATTCGATTTTTTAAAATTTGATTCTTTGCTAAAACTGCTATCATTGTTTATGAGATTTTTCTTGAGCAACGATAATTATCGGAACCCCTGATTCCACCTTCATTTGATTCCACGGTTTTCCCGATTCTAGTTCCATCGAAGTTCAGATTTTATTCACCAGTTTTGCACATATGTTATTGTTATTATTACTACAACTACTATACTAGTAATAATAGCAATGCTAATGATAATAATAACAGTAAAGATAATAATAGTAATTATTGTTGATGCCATTAATTTTTTTTATTATTGATAATTTTATTTTAATAGTATTTTGGTAAGAGCGATAAATTAACACTGATAGTGGTATTATCATATTAACCATTCATATTATTATTACTATTACTGTTACTGCTTCTCATATATTATCACCATTAATATAATCAATATATTTTAATTTTCATTTTTAATTCGCTTATATTTCATATACATATTGCCCTCCCTCCCTCCCCCAAAAACGAACACTATCTAAAATTTGTAATAAGAATGATTAAATTCTAAAGCTACTCATCTTACCCTCGAGCGTTTCATAGTACAATTATTAAGAACAAACATTTAAAGTCTTTGGGGTAAACACATACGTCTTCAAGATTTCGAGGAGACCGGACAGATTTACCCAAGCCTGTGTGAGATGTTTCCGATTTCTTTTACGTAGAGACATGAGGCGCTGACAGACAGATATATGTACCTAGACCCTGTATTTTTCTCTCCCACTCCTCTTTGATATTGCATTTCCTCTAAGCGAAGGTCGACATACTCCGGATGGACCAGACACTCGAAGAAACGGGTGACACATCCCATCCAGAAGATTCTCATTTCCTGGCGATAAAGCAGAACTGTGGGAGTTCCAGTGTGGACTTTTTTCGTTTTTTTTTTCTTTTCTTAATCATTCGTTGATACATTTTTTCCTGGGTCTTTATTATATTCTCCAGTTTCTTTTATTTCATTTATTTTTTTGTAACTTGTTTTCTCTATTTGTCGATTTGTCTATGTTTTTATCAATCCATCTGGTCATCTATGTCATTTCTCTCTCTCTCTCTCTCTCTCTCTCTCTCTCTCTCTCTCTCTCTCTCTCTCTCTCTCTCTCTCTTTCTCTCTCTCTCTCTCTCTCTCTCTCTCTCTCTCTCTCTCGCTATAAAGTCAAACCCATTACCAAATCAGATTTTGAGGGGACGCACCCGGCATATTAACTTCGTGAGTTATGACCATAAATGCTTTAAAAAAAACGAATAGTGATTCCTAGAGTTTTCCTTTGAACTGTGCAATGACGACGCAACAAAAATCACACAGCACTCAATACGAATAAAGTGTT
>NC_091560.1:25063783-25066283 GCF_042767895.1 Penaeus vannamei
CCCCTTCCAATTATCGCGTCCTTCCCCCTTTCCATTTGCTTCTCTTTCTACCTTCCCCTTTCTCGCTGTGGCACCCCATCTCGCACCCAAATCTTGCATAAATTCACTACTTCCATCACCCTTTAAGTCCTACATCAACCTCCTCCCACCTCCCTCCTCTTCCTCTTAAAGTCCCCCACTTCCTTTGCTCACTTCTCCTCTTCCCACCTCCTCCCAATTCCCATTTTCTCTGAACTCCCTCTCCCTCCCCCCTATCTCTCCACCTACCCATTCCCTTGTTCTTTTAAATCATCCGTTTCGGCTCTGTTCCTCATTGCCATCTCCTTTTTCTCTTAAAGCTCCCTTCCCTTTTCTTCCTCTCAGTTCCCCCTTCATTCCCCCTTCTCCTACGATTATATTCCTTTTTAGCTATCCCCCTTGGATTGCCCTGTAAAGAATGGATAAACTGACGGTCATACTGCTTCAGTGCAGCGTACTTGTCTCGAACAATGATAATGATAATAATGATTATGATGATAACAGCACCAATGATAATGATAAAGATATTGACAATAACAAAGGTAAAATAAGATTATCATATATCCATACTATCACGAGCGCACACGCGCTTAAGTCCGCAACTACATAGAATATGAATCCAAGCATACGAATCCTATCTGGAACAGGCCACATGTATGTAAGGTTTTGGTCAAGTTAGCCTTCTCAAAACTCACTTAACACTACACGATTCCACTGAATCTTATTTCACTCAAAATGAAGAGACTCTAAGTACGAAACACATCGGGTATGATTTCAGGCGTATGGATTTGAGAGGCATCAGTGTTCTCACGTGCTTGGAAAATTCTATTTGTAGGAAAATACATGTAGCTACAGTAGAACAGGGAAGGAAGCTCAGAAAAAATAAGATTACAAGATACAGTGGAGTATTTCTACTTTACACACACACACACACCACACACAGACACACGCACACACATGCACACACACACACGCACACACACACACACACACACACACACACACACACACACACACACACACACACACACACACACACACACACACACACATATATATATATATATATATATATATATATATATATATATATATATATATATATATATATATATATATGCATGTATGTATGTATGCATGCACACACACACATATACACACACGTACGCACACGCACACACACACATACACACGTACGCAAACGCACACACACACACACACACACACACACACACACACACACACACACACACACACACACACACACACACACACATATATATATTTATACATACATATATATATATATATATATATATATATATATATATATATGTGTGTGTGTGTGTGTGTGTGTGTGTGTGTGTGTGTGCACACACACACACACACACACACACACACACACACACACACACACACACACACACACACACACACATATATATATATATATATATATATATATATATATATATATATATATACATATATATATATATATATATATATATATATATATATATATATATATATATATATATATATATATATAAAGAGAGAGAGATACTGAGAAACAGGATAACCCAATCTATATCTAGAATTTCTTGACCAAGTGTCAAAGTTTTGCAATTCATAAATTGGTAAAAAGTAGCAATATATTTTCAGCAGCCTTGTATACAGTGATTTAATTGAAAACCACTCAATGATTTAATCGAAAACCTCTCAGCTGCACCAGTCAGTGTGAGAGACTTAGCATATTATCTTCCATTCCTAAACGTGCATTTCGGAGGGAGGGTAGATGTGGCACTCTAGCTATACCGAGACTTTCTATGTGTCTCTGTACATATATATATATATATATATATATATATATATATATATATATATATATATATATATATATATATATATATATATATATATATATATATATATATATATATATATATATATATATATATATATATATATATATATATATATATATATATGTGTGTGTGTGTGTGTGTGTGTGTGTGTGTGTGTGTGTGTGTGTGTGTGTGTGTGTGTTTGTTTGCGTGTGTGTAGGTATGGTATGTATGTATGTATATACAGTTTGTCATATATTACCTTGTCCCTTTCTGCCTTTTTTGCTTTTTCAGTTTATTCTCTTTTCTCTTTCTGTCTATTATTTTGTCTTCCTCATCTCCTGCTCTACACGTGTGTGCTTCTCAAATAAATTATAATAAAATCTATTTGAAACGAAAATTCGAAATGAAATGAAATGAACCCTTCATTTCCTGTTTATGATTATGCAGCATCCAATATCATGTGTCTTTTACGAAATGAAATGCAGTTTCGGCAATAAGACAACAATAAACAGTTTCGTGTTTCTCCTGTTATTGTATCCTTTCATCTTTGTACAAACGTCACTGTGTTTGTATTTATGTGCCTGTTATGCCTTCCTTGCTAATGCAACTCATCTCCTATGCTATTCGGTTCC
>NC_091560.1:25086283-25088783 GCF_042767895.1 Penaeus vannamei
AGTGGTGCAAGGTAAAAGTGCAACACCATGGCTGTGTTGTCGAGGGTTTGTGAAGACTTGATGAGGCATTGGAAAGTGTGGCATCGTAGATGCGAGAATACATCTTCAGCGACTTTGTAAGGAGAGTAGTACAGACACGAGTAATCAATATGAAGTATGAAGATAGAGTGTGGGTATGCGTGGATCAGAAGAGGACTTGGTATCGATGACTGGGTGTTAAGGGAGGTGAGGAAGAACTTCGGCAGGAGCTTATTTAAGTAACAGAAACATTCATTGGCATTATGTTCTTCCACCACTGGCCACCAAATATAATAAGGTTGGGCTTCTGAGTAGGTGGAACGAAAGGGGTGTTTGCTGTAGGGTTTATTCGGGAAGTGGATGTGAAACCCCATATGAGACCCGTACCGTGGGTGCCGAGTGCGGAACTGTGACGAGTGAGTGAGACGGTCGTCTGTACCTGTCTTGTCTCTGCTCTTTCTGCATCTACCTTATGTCGATCTGTCCCTGCTGTCTGATGAGACGTCCTTTTAAGCAGCTATTCCATGCAATGACGTAATAGTTCAGTAATTATTTAATTATGCCTGAGATTGGTTGCGAAACAAGCTTCTTCATTAAAAACTAGTTAAATGTAGCTTGCACATATAGACCAATAGTCTCTAAAGATTAAGGGGTCTTTTTTCGGCGATTTTCGCCCATCTTGCTGAAATGGAGTTAAATGCATTTTGAAGGAGTTCCTCGGCCCCCAGTTCTTCCCTGAAAATTTCAAGACCCGGCCTTTATTTTTCAGGTGGTAGCAGCCATTTTCGATGTCAACTGAAATATTTTGTTCGTGTTACCTTAAAAAAATGGCAATTGTGTCACGATGATTAGAGATAATAAAAAAGTGAGAGAAAATTTTCATACAAATAAATAAACATATGCAGTTCATATGGAGTATTTTATTTTCTTTGTGTTTTCGTCATACAGTTAGTTTGATCTATGAGCATTTCGAAAATGCAAACCTCCCCCCCCCCTCTCCCCAAATGTGGGGTAGGATTGCCAAATGATCTGGATCACCATCAAAATTATGGAATATTATTTAAGCTAAAACAAACAGGTAGAAATTTTATTCGAATCTGTTCATAACTTTTCGAGTTAGAAAAAAATCCTGAATTCAAACCATGGCCCGCATCACCACCAAAGTGCAATAAGCATCTAAGTTAGGTTAAAACACACTTTTGGTTAAAATTTCATTAAAATGTGTTCTTAACTTTTAGAAACATCAGAAAACACAAACAAAAAACAAAAATAAGAAACAAACAAGCAATCAGCAAACAAAGAAACAAACAGAAGTAACAATATAAATAAATAAAAGGTCATGGGGTACACGTAAATGATCTATGTGTGCTTAGATACCTTATATACATACTCTTACACCGGCCTGTAATAGTATTTAGTCTTTTCACGAGTAAAGAGGCATATTTCATGGTCCACAACGCCCGGCCGTGCTGAGAAAAGGACGCTTATGATTCCCGTCCGACTGGAGAACGGTTATTTTTTCGACCAAAATTATACGTAAACCCCATTAGAGGAACAATAATAGGTAAATAATAGATAATTATGTCAAATACAAGTATTTTGTACATGATTTGCCATGTAAAATATATTTTTAACGTTTTTAACGTGTTATGGTTCATTTTGTAGCTGAATAATAGATCTATTACATAATGCAATAAGGATTTGCAAAATTTTCATGTGCTTCTTATAAAAGTGACATATTTTCAAAATCTCCTATTAGGGTATTCTAACAAATAGAAGGTCGACTTCTCAAAAATGGCTTCTGCATATAATAGTAATTTCTCATTCTTACTGTGTTGTAATTATGCACTATACTAGCAATATTAATCTGTATGAAAGAATATAACGTACTGGTAACGATAAAGTACAAAAGGTTCAAGGAGCGATAGCCCATAATTTTCGAAACATTTCACTAACTAGTTCATAGATTATTGAGAAAAATAATTGTGAACTTAACATGATTTCAAATAACATGATTTCAAAAATAAATACTTTAGTTAAAATGGTATCTATCTTCTTACCTTGTGCTTCTTAATAGTGGTTACGTTGTCGTTGAATTCAACGTGGCAGATGTTGCAGCTTGCCTTCGTTAGGTCTTCTTCAACGCTGCCCAACCATGGTTGAAATTCCTTGTTGGAAAGCCAGTCATTCCTGAATTTCCGTTTAGTAAAGAAAATAACCGTATAAAAGAAAAGGCACGATTTTCTACATAAGTCATTCCATAACACATTTCCTATAATAATTGAAAACAAAGTATTTATAGGGGTATTAATACTATTCCTTAAAGTAATGTAGCACGTATTCATATTAAATGTCTAAGGAAAGGACAAAATCTCTTACTTTAAATCGAATATACGAAAAACAATATTAACAATAACAAGTGTGAGAGAATCTGAAAGTACCTTGGTGTGCCAAAACACAGATCTAAATGCTGGATTGTTGT
>NC_091560.1:25173783-25176283 GCF_042767895.1 Penaeus vannamei
CGGGCCAGCCCCCACGCGGGCGCCAGGGGAGAGGAAGGCCACGGGGCTAAATTGGCTGAGTGATTGGTTCGCTTGGCCCGCCGAGAGGCATCGGGGAGGAGTCAGGGAGGGAAACGGAGAAGAAAGTGAGAAGGAGGGAGGGAGAGAGAGAGAGAGAGGGAAGGAGGGAAGGAGAGGGAGGGAGGGAGGGAAGGAGAGGGAGACAGAGAGAGAGAGGGAGGGAGGGAAGGAGAGGGAGACAGAGAGAGAGAGAGGGAGGGAGAGAGAGAGAGAGAGAAATGGAAGAGGAAAGGAAAGGTAAGACAGCCCCCTACCCTGCTTCCCTCCAAGAAAATGATAGTAATAAAAATAAGAAAAAGAGGGAGAGAAAGTCAAAATGCAAAACAAAGTTGGAGAAATTGGAAGAGAAAAGAAATACAAGCATGACAGACAATTATAATAAAGAAATAAATAAGATAGGAAAAGGAAATAAAAGATTGGAAAGCATAGATAAATTATTAAAATGGGATAGGAAAATAAAGATAATATAAGAGAACAAGCCAAGAAAAAAGAAAAGAAATGACAAGGAAAAGAAATTAAAGCTGAAAAAAGAAAGAGAAATAGTGAGAGGTGTACTCGGAAAAGACTAAATTGCGTGGAGGGTAACAAATATTAAAATATGTGATATTAATGCCATAAGAAAAATATGGCCAATATGTTTTACCGATAACTTGAATGATAATTAATGTTCCTGCAGTAGTACAAATGATAAAATACTGAAATAACAATGATACCAATTTTGAACGAAGAATTCGGATGTATTTAAGAAGGTACTACAAACTATACCCTTATAGATACTCAAATAAATTCACCTATGTAAAGTACCCACGCATGAAGGAAAGCACTATGGGTCCATGAAGGTAGGAGCTGAAACGGAAAATACATACAGGTACAGGAGGTACAGGTCAAGGAATCGAACCGAAGCCTACTTTTTATCCTCGGGGAGAAGGTCGAAGGGCAGATGGACAAGAGAGGGAATGTTCGGGTTTATGGTCAGGGAGATACGATACAGAAAGGGTTGGCTATAAGGGATATTGATGTTATTAGCAAGATCGCTTTCGGGAAATAGGGAGGGAAAAACATTATATCTATTTAGTTTTTGTTTTATGTAAGATAAGGGTCTTCTCATTGGCCATTTGTTTTGGTTATTAGTTTTGTACTTTTATTATAAGCATTGTTTATGCCTCTTTTAGCATCAGTCGTCTCAGAGGTTATTCAATTTTCTTTGGTTCATTTCTTTTATATTCGTATTACAAATACACACACCGTACATATACATATGTTTGTGTGTGTGTGTGAGCTTGTGATCGTGCATACAAAACAACTCCACACACACACTCGCACACACACACACAAACAAACACACACACAGACACACACACACACACACACACACACACACACACACACACACACACACACACACACACACACACACACACACACACACTCAGTCACTCACACACGCACAAACATACGCATCCACAACACACACATCCGTATATAAAATCCACCCCGTCCCCTTTTTTCGGTCCCTAATGCATTACCACACTGCCTTCCGTTCCCGCTCCCTTTTATCGCCATATGTTTTGGGCTGATAAAGTGGTACACAATTAACTGTCTGAGCCGGTACTAAGTCTGAATTTAATTTTCTCAGTGTGGCCCACCGGAAGTGCTTCTCATTATACAGCCGCCCACGACAGATTCCCCCCCCCCCCCGCCCCCCTTCTGTCTTTATTTAGACGAGTTTCGTTCTTCTCCGGCAGCTCAGGCAGACGATCACCAAGGAGAATAGTCAGGATGGGAGGCCACCTTGGGGTGAGGAAAATTATCTTCGATTATTTTCTTAAATGGGAATATAATCAGGAAATGTGTATGTCTTTATGATAATGATGATAATGATAGTGATAATGACAAACAAATAGTAATGATAATAACTAGAATAAGATATTGATTAGTGACATAAATGTAGCAACATGATAACAATGACAATAATGATTATTATTGTTTATTATTATTATTATCATTAACAAAAAAATAGTAATGATAATAACGATAATAGGATAATGATTAAGGGCACTGATAAATGTAGCAACATAATAACAATGATGATAATGATAATTAGTTTTATTATAATTATTATTATTATTATTATCATTATTGTTATTACTATCATTATTATTATTACTATTATTATTATTATTATTATTATTATTATTATTATTATTATTATTATTATTATTATTATTATTATTATTATTATTATTATTATTATTATCATCATCATTATTATTGTTATGATTATTATCATTATAATCATTATTATTATTATTATTATTATTATTATTATTATTATTATTATTATTATTATTATTATTATTATTATTATCATTATTATTATTATTATTGTTGTTGTTGTTGTTATCCTTATTATAGTTGTTATCATTATAATTAATATCAT
>NC_091560.1:25211283-25213783 GCF_042767895.1 Penaeus vannamei
ATATACACTCATGCATACATACTCACACACCTAAACACACCCAAATACCCCCCTGCCACACACACACATATGTATATACATACATGTATATATACATACATACATACATATATATATATATATATATATATATATATATATATATATATATATATATATATATATATATATATATATATATATATATATATATTTAAACATGCACAATTTGGGGTTATTTTATAGACTATCAAAGAATTTCTATAAATGTAATAAGGAACAGAGGGACAGAGAAAATAAGAAAAGAACGAGGAGCCCCATTTTTTCACCGTGTCCAAATGTAGATAGGTTATTAATCCCCGAGAAATCCTTCAAATTCATGAGAAAATTGAATGAGATCCCATGGCCTCCCGGAGACAAAAAACAAGAGCGCCGGGACTCTTCCTGAGGAGGAGGAAATGAGTCGAGACGCGCCCCAAATCCCCGGATCAAAGAGCGAATCTTTCTATGCGAAGCGTGCGACGGGCGCGCGCCTTCGCCGGCGGCACGTGCGCCTCTCTGGGGATGTTCCTGGAGGCAGACGGAGGCTGGAAAGGGCGGGGGAGTGACGGGGTCGTGCTGCAATGGACGTGAGGTACCCCCACTAAGCAGGAGTCCAGACTAGGCGAGTCCCCCCTTTTCTAGCCAGCACCAGCACCATCTGTGGGGATCGGCGGTAGCCAGCTGCAGTTTTGCGTCCGTGGAGCCTTTTATTTTTCGTATTTTTATGTTATATTTTAACTTTTTCTCACGGCCTTTAGTTTTATTTTAATTTCTTTTATTTTCATATTTTTATTATTTACACATTTTATAAGAGCCTATATAAAGAGCCTGTTTTATGCTAGACTCTCTCTTGGGTTGTTGGCTCGGCAGTTCAGTGCTGCTCACGGAGCGCCCGGCCTCACTGGACGTCTCCTGTTTTGTTGTTTGTTTTTTCGGTTTTCTACAAGAGAGAAAGATAAGTATATTCATGTTTTGTAAGAGGCCAGTTAGGATGTGTTATATGCATTGTAACTTTTGTGAATATACAGACTGAGGGGATCTCAAATTTTCCTTTTTATGCTTTGGTTTCGTTTTATCCTTGGTTTGTTTATTTTACTTTTTTATTTGGTTTTAAAAGGAGAATGGACACAGTTGATATTAATGAAATGAAATTGTAAAAGATGGAAAAAGGAAATGACTTCACTGATAAATAACAGCGGAGATTGGGGAAAGTTCATGATAATGATTTAGTAAGTTTTACTTACGGGGGTTAAGGGCTTCAGGGTTGTGACGAGCGGGTCATGCTGCAGTACATGCCAGCTACCACCCTTTGAAAGCAGCTCCCCTGTTCGCGAGTTGCACTCTGCAAGACCCGCGTTGTAGTTTTGAAAGTGTCTCAAAGGGGTAAACACTACAGTGCCATAGCGATCGGTGACCGGGGTGGGGTGTGAGCAGGGCGTTTCTGGGAGGTGAATGTGTGTGTGTGTGAGTGTGTGTGTGTGTGTGTGTATGTGTTTGTGTTTGTGTTTGTGTTTGTGTATGTGTATGTGTATGTGTATGTGTATGTGTATGTGTATGTGTATGTGTATGTGTATGTGTATGTGTATGTGTATGTGTATGTGTATGTGTATGTGTATGTGTATGTGTATGTGTATGTGTATGTGTATGTGTATGTGTATGTGTATGTGTGTGTGTGTGTGTGTGTGTGTGTGTGTTTCTAAATATACAAATAAATATATATCATATGTATATACATATATATATATATTATATATATATATATATATATATATATATATGTATGTATGTATAAATATACATGTGTAGTATTAATTTTTTTATCATATTCTAATTTATCTTATTTTATGCTTCGACAAGCTTCTAGAAGCGTTATTATCATTATTGCTATCATTATCATTATCATAATTGTTTTCATTGTTGTCATTGTTATTATTATAATTATTATCATTATCATCATCACTGTTATCATTATTATTATTATTATATTATCATTATCATTATTGTTGTTTGAGGTAGTGGTGCTGTTGCTGTTATTGTTATCATTATCATAATTATAATTGTCACTGCTGTTGCTGTTTTGCATTGTCGTTATCATTATCTTCATCCAATATCTAATATTTAACATGATTGATTTATTACTATCTTTATTATCATCGCTGTCATTTTGAATTATTATTATCTTCATAAACAACAAACTTTTATCAATGTTCTAATTTTATCAATTGTTCTAATTGTTGTGGAAGTAAATAATTCCATCAGTGTATTTTAAAGTGACCAAACTATTACTATTAATTAGTGCAAATCAAAAAGTAAGTTAAGTCTTTATAAAGAATAAATTAATTTCTAAACTGAAAATTATCAATGCAAAATTAACAAAATTTCAATATCAGCTATGAAACAAAATACAGACAAGACATTATTTGGCATTTTGACTCTTTATATACAAAGAGACAGTTAGGACTCACTGTTATATAACTAT
>NC_091560.1:25218783-25223783 GCF_042767895.1 Penaeus vannamei
TCTCTCTATTGTACAATCGTTCATCCATACATTCACATGCTCATCGCCGTAAACAGATTTCGACCTTCCGAACGAACGATAGGAATACAATTTGTAGGAATAAAGCACGCAACAGATTTGGCTGATTAGGCGACAGTGCCAATTAGAACCGGTTTCAACTCTGTTATTTGTATATTATTTGCTGTTGATGAAAACGTGGATGCTCGTATCAGTAACGGAGGTTTAATTGGAATCCGGGCATAGGAAACTTGTTTGGAAAAGAGTAGATTATGAATTTAACATTTATTTGGGAATGATGAGTCGGCTGGAATTTGCAGGCTGAGATAAAACGTCTGGCACTCCATAGGGGAATTCTAGAACGGGATCTGTATTCCTGATTACTTGCATGTCTTAGTTTTTTGTTATTAGCATTATCATTACCATCATCTTAACTTTCATTGTTATCAATATCATTAGCATCATTATTATCTCTATTGAAATTATTATTATCTTTGCTATTATTGCTATTATTGTATTATCACCCTTATCATCATTAGTATCATTATCATTATCAGTACTGTTATCATCTTTATCATTACTGTTGTTACTACTGTTCTTTAAATTATTGTTGTTGATTTTATTTTATTACTGTTGATCATTTTCACCATTATTGTTGGTATCATTATTATTTTCATCATTATCATTAATGGTAGTAGCATATCATTATCATTATTATTTCATTATCATCACAACTATTATCATTTTATTATTATTATCATCCTTATTATTGTTATCATCCTTATCGTCATCATAATCATTGTTATGATTATCATCATTACCATAATCATCATCAATATTATTATTCTCATCTTAAATTTCATTATTACTATTACATCATCATTATCATTAATATTCTTTATCATTATCCTAATGGATTCAAAACCTGTAGTCCTTCCTGGAAGAGTTGCTAGAGCTTTCAATCAAGTAGGAAAAAGATTTTATGCATTATATTTATTGAGGAATTGTTGAATACACACACACACACGCGCGCGCGCGCACACACACAGACACACACACACACACATACACACACAAACACAAATAGATAGATAAATGGATAGATAGAGAAAGATACATAGATAGATAGATACACAGATAGAAAGATAAATAGATGGATAGAGAGAGAGAGACAGAGACAGAGAGAGAGAGAGCAACAGAAACAGAGAGAGAGAGAGGGAGAGAGAGAGAGAGAGAAAGAGAGAGACAGCAACAGAAACAGAGAGAGAGAGAGCAACAGAAAGAGAGATAGAGCGAGTGAGATAGACAGAGAGAGAGAGAGAGAGAGAGAGAGAGAGAGAGAGAGAGAGAGAGAGAGAGAAACAGAGACAGAAACACATGGACAGAGAGAGGAAGAGAAAGACTGACAGCACATGCGATAAAATCTCAACGCGAGGGCATTACACCGCCACAAACACACGCGAATCAAGAAGGCAAAACCTCATAATGGCAGAGTTCGCGATACTCGATATTTTAGGCAAATCCGCATTTCGTGTATTCCAGCTGCTGAACCAATTTCCTCTTCGTTAGGTTGTTGGGATTCGGCGGAAATGGGAGTTTGTTTTTCCTATGGAATTTGTTGCTAGATTATTGGAGACTGCAGGCAGGAGTGGGAAGAAAACGGAGAGCAGGGAGAGAGGCGTGGAGAGGGGAAGAAAAGGAAATATGGAGAGGGACAGTTTTCTTTACATTGAAATGATGAATGTTACTGTATGCATGCGTGAATGTTTCACATACGCACACACTACTGATGTTATCAGTATCATTATCATGATTATTATCATTATTATTGTTATTATTATTATTATTATTATAATTTCCTTCAACATTATTTTCATTAGTAGTTGCAGTAATAGTAATAGTAATAGCATCATCATGATCATTGTTATTTTATTGTTGCTGATATTATCAATATCATTATTATCATTATCATCATTATTGTTGATGTGATTACCATTATTGAACCGCACTCACTGTGACAAATATAGAAAAGGTATGAATGAAAATATCTTCACAATACATTAGATGTATTTAACCGGTTTGGAATATATCTTCGCCATAAATCCATACATCAGAGAAACTACAGACCACATATATATCAGACATGAGTTTACAAATTCCTTGACCGATGCAGCGTTGTTATTTTTTTCTCTATCTCGATGTATGCAGCTTCCATAATTTTTATTTTCTGTTAGTTCAATCCCCCATTGATTTCTTGTCAGTTCGGTAGATGTCCAGCTTCATCTATATCAGTGTTTGCCAAACTTTTCTGGGCGCGGCTCTAAAGAACCTTAGCCCGGGCTAGCGACCTTACATGTGTGAACATGTAATAATATATCCGACCATTTTCATGGTAATTATACTTGCAGAATTAGCTTACGTTATTCTATACTTTTTATAGGTTTGTATAACAATCACAATGATCTACATGAACCGCCATGACGTTGGAAGTCCTGGTGGTGACGGACGTCAGCTCTATGTTCGCTGACCCTGGTGTTGAAATCACGCCCCGTTTCACTAAAATATACCTTATCGTATCTGCTGCTTGATATGCGATATACATCACTGTTGGGGTTGTTTACAGGCTGCTTTGTCTTGTATCATGTCAAGTATCTTTTCAGCAGATGTGCTGACGATTTTCACTGTACTGCCAAAGTACCTTCTGGTCGCTTGGGAATTGTTACATGGCGGTAATATGAGGAAATGAGAAGAGGGAACAAGGTCTGATCTTGTATGCTCTCCGCCTTCTTTCTTAGGTTTAGCAGGAAGCCTCTGGCATATTTGTTTCATGAAAGAATTAATTACATATGTAACCTCAAACTCAAGAAAGTCAGAGCTGCAGATCCTCACTGCTCTAAGGAAGAAGCCAAACACAAGCACAGATTTAATTCCTCCGCCGTGAATTGGATTTGTCGTGGACGGAGTTAGTCGGAGTTAGCATATGATGTTGGCACGACCATCTGGGGACGATGACGGGGTGATTCCCATCTGCCATGGCTGCTACTTGGCTTCGTTGCGTAGATGATGAAGAAACAATCCGCGGGGGACTGAATGATGAAGAAACAATCCATGGGGGACTGAACAAACAGGAAAGAAAAATTATGGAAGCCGCACACCACATTGCGACGGAAGAAATGTAAACACTACATCGGGCAGCTTCACATATCCAAGGTCGCGACAACAATTATGAGTGAAACAAGTGGCAGGTCACGGTCGTCAAGTAATGTCTGATATATATATATATATATATATATATATATATATATATATATATATATATATATATATATATATATATATATATATATGGGGGGGGGGGTTATACACATGTAGAAAGGCAGCACACCGGGTTAGTACAGTGGTAAAGTGTCGGCCACTCACCCGAGGGGTCCATGATTCATACGAGAAGTTGCAATTGTCGCCCCGAGGTTACTGCTGCGTCTGGACACCACGGCGGGTAAGGACTCAGCTCTGTCGCGTCACCGCTAACTGACACACGCTGACCGAGTCTGCATCAGTCGACACAGGCCGCGCTCCCCTTACAACCCGGGCGAGGTTCAGTTTCGCTTATCGAGTTATCATTATCTTATGTAAAGGCTCGGGCGAACATAGACTTGGTAAGTATCACTAAACTGAACTGCTCACTGATGTATGTTTATTAGACACTACATTGTGAAGATATTCATTCTCATTCATACCTTTTCTACATTATCATATTTATCATTATTATTCTTATCATTATTATCATTGTTATCATTTTCATCATCATTGTAATTATCACTATTATTATTATTTTTATTGTTATTATTATTGGTAGTAGGATTACTATTGTTATTATTATTACTATTATTATCAATATGATAATTATTATAGTCATTATTATTTTCATAATCATTTTCATCATTATTGTTCATCATGATTATCATTGTATTTATCATTATCATTGTTATCATGATTATTATCATTATCATTATCACTTTATCAAGATCATTATCATTAACATTTTCATTATTATTATCCTTGTCATTGTTGTTACCATCGTCAATTTCGTTGTCATTATTATTACAATTTTAGTAACCTTTTTCCTTATCAGTTTCATGATGATTATTATCATCGTTGCTATTAATACGTCTTTATTATTATTATACTTATCATTATGTCATATTGTTTATGATTTTATTTTTGTCATATCATTATTATAATAATAATTATAATAAACATAATTGTTTCACGGATCACCAGGAAAAAAACAGCTTGTAATAATTTATTTCGACCTGAAACAACACTGACATAAGCACATGCACATGCAAACATTTCCCAGGCAATGATTAGAACAAACAAGCAGAGAAAATATATACATACGATCATGCAAATCATTTGAATATAAATTTGAAATCTATTCCCTATAAAGCGTGTGCAAAATTTCAGCTTTCAGATATTAGATTTAATTTCTCAGGTAAATGATTATACAATTATACACGATCTAGTATCCCAACACATTTTAAGCAGTGCCAAATAATTAAATTACGTGAAATAAAACAACACAGAATCATATTACAATTTATCATAACACTTACAACATTGCCTCATCTGGTGAGCGTGAAGTATTATTCCTTACAAGCAGAATAAATTATCTCTACAAACAGCATGTCTCTCTGCTACTCTAAACTGAAAAGATAATTTCGTCGTATTCAAACAAATTGTATTTCTTCTTATTCATCAAATATCAGATCATGAGTTTTGGGAATCGACATCGACCGCAAACATGAAAAGTAAAACCTGATTACGCTTGATTACATGCAAAGCTTATGTACAAAATAAGAAAACATACCTTATGATACAGCTGCATATTCCATGCTATCACAAATGACAAAATAAAGGATAGCATCACACAAATTAATGTTCTAAAAAACACGCTTCCTTGTTTACATCTAACGCCACCCATGCGCTTCCATTTTTTTTTC
>NC_091560.1:25231283-25233783 GCF_042767895.1 Penaeus vannamei
GCATGTATATATCTACATATATTTATGTATTAATGTATATATATATATATATATGTGTGTGTGTGTGTGTGTGTGTGTGTGTGTGTGTGTGTGTGTGTGTGTGTGTGTGTGTGTGTGTGTGTGTTTGTACGTGCAGAGCTTGTGTTCGTCAGGATGTTTACATTAGCACCACACGTGCAGTAGTTTACCGGCATCTGCGTAAGCCAGAGCAAGCAAGCAAGGCCCCGCGACCCGCGTAGCTCCACCAGATCCAACAAAAATCACGCTCGGAAGCCCCTCCCGCAGCGCCGCCGCCATATCCACTTCCAGGGTAACGATCCCGAACAGTGCCTCACCATCACAATTTCAATACCAACTCTGTTATGACATCCATTAACAGAGTTAGTTTTATCACTCCCGTTTCTATAGTTATTTTAGCTCGTCCGCATCTGCCCCATATATGTCCGTAGCACTTCGCAAATCCCAAACTGCGGCCATCCTTTAACACACGCAGCTATTTGATCATCGGTATTTGTTTGCTCTCAAAACTTTTTCAATTAAAAGAAATGTGTGGTATATTATGAAATATTTTTCATGATGAATGCCTTCCTAGGGGTATTTAGGCTAATCACTGAATGCCGTCTCTTAAAATGTCAATTATCGAGGAGTATGATTATTGACTCAAAATAGGAACATAAACCTGGTAAATGAAGAAATAACAAACCCGCAAGCACAGAAACACACACATGCGCTCATGTGCGCGCGCGCGCGCACATGAGCGCACACACATACACGTACAGAGAGAGAGAGAGAGAGAGAGAGAGAGAGAGAGAGAGAGAGAGAGAGAGAGAGAGAGAGAGAGAGAACTTTAAGACCGAACAAATATGCTCATATGACTTTTGTCTTCTAATATTAAAATTAAGTGATGGTGATTTGTTTCTTCATGATTGTTATAAAAAGTGTATTTGGTTTAATTGAATAAACATTTTGAGCTACACCTTACTTTCAAAATAAATAGAGTATTAAAGACAAGCAAGTACGGGTGTATGAAATACAATACACTACATATTATTTTTTGTTGTTGTTGCAGACATAGCTTGGTAATTTTTTTAGTACATTACTGTTTAATTTCCCAAACAGTTTTCGCTGAAGAAATATTTGGGGTTTCAGATAAAACATCTATAATGTTTCGAAATCAGATGTTGATCAACATTCGATAACATGCTATGTAATTATACATGAAGAGGATTTCTAATATCTTTTCTGGGTAGAATTAAAAAAAAAAAAATCTATTTATCTTAGGGTGTAAGACTATGTGATGCGCTATCTTCTGGAATATTCCAATATATTCCATGGTAGTAAATATGAACCCATAAAAAGTCTCAAAAAAGGAAAAGGATATTTTTACTTGCAAATGACTATTTTCTGTCTTCCGTATTTGCACGTAAAATCTCTCCCGCAAGATTTTACCGTATACAAAATTTCCCTCCAGGAATTGACGTGTACATTTTTTGCCTCTGTGGTTGGAATCTCTCTACAGCGAAACAGAGACATTTATGACTCGCTTTCTCTCTTCTCTCTCTCTCTCTCCGTCTTCCGCAACTTTACCCATCCATCTGAAAATAAATGTTTGCACGCACAACACCCACACCCATACACAAACAATATACACACATACACCCATTCAGTGACCCCTTAACACTCACTCACTCGCTTACTTACTGAAAAAAGAAAACTACGGCTCAGCATCAGGAGTCAGCATCGCCAGCACCGCCAGCATTGCAGCATTTCGTAAGTATCGCCGTCGGGCCGTCGTCCGGACCGGCCTGCATCGACGAGGCGAAGAAAGCCCGGCAGCAAACATTTCCGACCCTCCGAAGGCCCAACTGATATAAAATTCATGAATGCAAAACAAACTCGCTTGTGAACTTTAGGAACCGAGATGAAGCCCATAAACTCTTTTTAGAACTTCGTCGAAGAGGGAATTCACAGTGCGCAGAAAATGCATATTAGCGTGCGCGGGACTGCTGTCCAGATGGAGTACCAGGAAGAAAATCCAAGGATAATAAAATTTCCAAATCGGATAATGCTGAGAGTTTTGTTTAATCCGAGTTCGCTTTGTATTTAATCCCTTTGGATTTAACATGTCTTTTGATAGGATAAGGAATATGAATAAGTATTTTTGTATTTATTTATACATTGTCATAAAAAATCACTGCAGCAAGGAACAAACGTCGGTGAACAAGCAAAAAATAAAAGAATAAAAAAATATAAAAATGAAAAACACCAAAATTACCGAGTTCACTGAAACGACAACGCATGAAAAAATAATTAGGGAACAATACTTGACTTCTATACCCTTTGTCGAGACCAACACTAGAATTCAGTCAGACTGACAACTCTAGATATTTAACAAAGCTTCCGGATGCAAGAGTCAACAGGCGTCCAGCAACAAGACATCTCGTTTTTTTTCATTATTATTATTACTTTTGGACAGAAAAAAATGAAGTATGTACTTGAA
>NC_091560.1:25253783-25256283 GCF_042767895.1 Penaeus vannamei
TATTTTCATTATTATCATTATCATCATCATCATTATCATCATCATTAATTCAATTTTGATTACTACTACTGCTGCTATCATTATCATATTTATTACCATTTTCATTTCATTCTTCCTGTTATTATCAATATTATCATCATCATTATCATCATCATCATCATTATTACTGTTATTATTATCATTATCAGTATTATCATCACTATCATTATTATTATTATCATCATCATCATCATCATCATTATTGTTATTATTATCATTATTAGTATTAACATTACTATCATTATTATTTTCATTATTATTATCATTGTTAATACTAGTATCATTTTAGTGATCCTTATTATTATTTCTATTATTATCATCATTATCACCATCATTATTACTTTTATCATTACTAATACTATTGTTATCATTATCATCCTTAATATTCTTCTATTTATTATTATCATCATCTGATCGCCTGGAGGTAACACAAAAAAATTGAATCTCTCGCAGGCGATCAGCAAATACTTTGGCAATACAATGAACATCGCCAGCACATCCGGGGAAGAGATACATGCCTTAATATGAGAAATAAAACAACAGAAAAGCAACCCCAACAGTGCAGTATATCGCATACCTTGCAGCAGTTGCGATAAGGCATACTATGGTGAAACAGGACGTGGCTTCAGTACTATTATTATCGTTTTATTATCATTATCATTGTTATCATTATTATTATTATGATCATTATTACTTTGTATTATTATCTTGTTATTGTTATCGTCATTATTATTTTTATTACTATTACTATTACTACTACTACTACTATTATTATTATTATTATTATCATCATCATTATTTCATTGTTATTATTATTCTAATTTTCATTATCATTATTATGATTTCATTGTAATTATTCTTGTCTTTATCATTAACATTTTCAATATCACATTCATCTTTATCTTCATCATCCTCTTCGTCTTCGTCTTTATCTTCGTCATTATTATCATTTTTATTACTATCCTTACTTCCGTTACTCTCATTATCATTGTCACAATTAGTACTATTATCATTATATTTATTACTAATAACAGTAATAATGATGATGATGATGATAATGATGATGATGATGATGATATTGATAATAACAGGAAGAATGAAATGAAAATGGTAATAAATATGATAATGATAGCAGCAGTAGTAGTAATTAAAATTGAATTAATGATAATGATAATGATGATGATGATAATAATAATAATGAAAATAACATTATCATCATTCTTATCCTTACTATTATGATTATCATATTATTATAACTTTCATTTCTATTATCATTATTACCATAATCATCAATATTTTCATTACTCTTATTTCTTTTTTAATATAATTGTTGAAAATTGCTAGTTATTCTCCTTCTCATTATCATCATCGTCATCATCATCATTATCATTATCTTCGTGGTTCACGTCGCAATGATTATAAATGGTTATAAAAATTCATTTTCATTTTTTGTTCATCTCTCTTACCATCAATATTTTCATTGTTATTAATAAGCTAACAATAATAATGATACTAAAAGGTATTGATAATTACCATTATCATTACTGTTGTTGTTGTAATTATAGAACTATAACTATTACTGCAATTATATCTATCACTACCTGTAGTTGTAGTGGTAATTGAAGCGAAAGTAGTAATACTATTTATATGCCTATGTCATCTTGTCATCCTTAATATCATTATGATTATCCGTATCATCTTATTATCATTCGCAACATATTCGTATAGCAGTCACATCAGCAAAAATAATATCACAAATAACTTTCTCGAAACAAACATTGATCTAAATTCAAAGCCCAAGTAATTTTCAAAAGACAAAGAGAAATAACATATTTCTAACTGCGGGATTGCCTACTTAATGAGCATCCTTAATTTGAATGAATTTAATTACCTGTATTTCTAAACATACACTGGATATCGTAAAGGTATATATCATAATCCCGTTGCTTCATTAGTCGGCAAGGATAACTTGTATGATATGTATCATTAGACTGATAGGACTGAAATTATATCTTTTGCAATTTCCGATAATAGCTACTGATATTTAAATTAATTAACTGCAGTAATCATGCGAACCTTTCTCATTTTAACGGCCAGCCTGCAGTGTTACGGAAGATATTCATACATGTATACACAGCTACATATATATATATATATATATATATATATATATATATATATATATATATATATATATATATATATATATATATATACATTAAACAAGGAGCGTCCCTAAACAAACGAAAGATAATAAAGGAGAGGAAAAATCACAACCACTGGCTGCATAAGTCGCTATTTAGGTACCCCGGTAGCTGAGAGATGTAAGGAAGATTGGGAATTAAATAATATACAATATATTGTGATTGGCTTTGCTCATTTTTATATGGATCTATCATTATATTGCTTTCTACACTTTTTATGCTAGTTTTCTTTGTTTTTTTTTTCTCTCCAAAAATGA
>NC_091560.1:25273783-25278783 GCF_042767895.1 Penaeus vannamei
TGTGTGTGTGTGTGTGTGTGTGTGTGTGTGTGTGTGTGTGTGTGTGTGTGTGTGTGTGTGTGTGTGTGTGTGTATGTGTGTGTGTGTGTGTGTGTGTGTGTGTATGTGTGTGTGTGTGTGTGTGTGTGTGTGTGTGTGTGTGTGTGTGTGTGTGTGTGTGTGTGTGTGTTCATACATGAGCTGCCTCGAGAAATGACCAGAGCAGTTTCCCGTTGCCTTCACTGGTTAGCGGTGATAGACGAAGATCCTGACCATCACCTTCGCACTAGTGAGGACTTCTACTTTGCATCTTGATTTCCAAACAAACCATAAACCATAAGCGTCGTATCTGCTTGAAACACAATCCACCGAGGGTATCCATGACGCTTCCCTGATTGAGGACCACAGTGGTTATTATACCTTGCCAAGGAACACGTACGCACACACTCATATATATATATATATATATATATATATATATATATATATATATATATATATATATATATATATATATATATATATATATATATATATATATATATATATATTTATATTATATATATATTATATATATATATATATATATATATATATATATATATATATATATATATATATATATATGTATATATATATATATATATATATGTGTGTGTGTGTGTGTGTGTGTGTGTGTGTGTGTGTGTGTGTGTGTGTGTGTGTGTGTGTGTGTGTGTGTGTGTGTGTGTGTGCGCGAGCGCGCAAGTGCATGAGTGTATATTTTCGTACATATCTAACACATATATATTATACCATCAGTAGTTGAAATTCACAAGGTAAAATGAAAGATGTGGTAGAAACAAGTTAAGATAATCTTCCCAAACCAAATATACAAGAAAGAAACACCCCACTTTAAGAAAAGGTGCTCGAAGCCGGCACCATTTTTTTTATTACAAAAGGGAGAACAAATATGAATCAACTTCTTATCTAGCAATTTTATTTAAACATTATTAATAAATTGCCTAAAATATTCACACGCATTATAAAATGATGTCATCTCTCTCCTCAGTAAAAATACAGTAACCTATTCTGAAGCTTAACCAAAGAAAGTGGACTTCCAGAGCTGTGATCCCATCCTGCGTGTTCTTGCGGATCCTGGCCAGCGGTTCTGGTGGCAGGTGCGGTCAAGGGCTGTCCAGATGTTGCACAGGGCCGCTTTCTTTTTAAAACGTCCAATGTTATATAGATAGAAACGTGTATTAGCCGCACAGACTTTTCCCCCGTTTTTGTTTTGCATATTTCAGAATGAGTTGCCCGAAAAGTAATAGTATTTCAATTCTAGAGGGAAAATATAGAATGAAAAAAAAAATGTACGGGAAAGTAAACACGTGGCAGATTTAATTTCTGAAAGGGGAAAAAAATATGTGGGACAGGGAGATGGGTTGACAGATTTGTAAACAATGGTACTGGAGATTTTCTTTTTCTTTTTTTCTTTCTTCATATCTATATCCATTTTTATGTGTGGGTGCATATTTGTCCCGTCTGTCTTGGTGTGTATTTTTACCGCAATTTGTGTGTATGTGTGTGTGTATGTATGTGTGTGTGTGCGTCTGTGTGTGTATGTATGTGTGTGTGTGCGTCTGTGTGTGTATGTATGTGTGTGTGTGCGTCTGTGTGTGTATGTATGTGTGTGTGTGCGTCTGTGTGTGTATGTATGTGTGTGTGTGTGTTTGTGCAAGAGCGTGCATGAGTATGTGTGTGTTTGTGCAAGAGCGTGCATGAGTATGTGTGTTACCTTCCTCTTTCTATTTATCCTAGTGTTTGGCTCTATCTTTCTGCTTTAATTTTTACGAAAGGGACGAGGTTCTGTGACAAAAAGCAAACTATTTATGCGATTCTGATGGCAAACAAAGTCCAGTCCCTAGATGCTGATACTTTCACATGCAACATTTATCGTGTGCTTCACAGTTGTGTATCTGGACGTACGTAGCAAAGAGGCTTCTTTAATATTTCACGAGCGACCCAGCCCTGCTCTTTTTCCACAGCGAAACACCAACACTTTTGTTTATGATATATGGAGAGTTGAAACAATGAGGAGGTTTTGAAGTAAACCATATCACTGCCTGGGTACTTTTTAAAGTAAATCAGGAATATAGAATTTAAAACTGACATTACAGCTTAAAATGTCGTTTACTACTTGACCTAATCCCAGTGAATCCTATAATGAAAAATATATAATCAGAAATGACTAATTGCAAGAATAGCTTGCTTAGCTTTCCCCTCAAAACAACCGTTCCTACGAAACAATTAACAAAATAAGTAGGTGAACATTTATATCATAAAGAATGCTTCCTTGGAATACACCAATATCAACGGTGTTTCCCCACAACTGTTGCGGGAGCGGCGCGCTGTCTTCTTCCTCAATATAGTCAATAAGGCATGCGTTTATCACACGCGCCTCACAAAGATTTGAGCCCAGTATGTTTGAGGAGAGTGGATGCTCTCATATTCCTGCTTTATCCGAATATGTGTTCCATTTAGGCTTCTTTAGATCCAGTTAGGAAATAAAGGACGAAAAACATTAAATCATTCTTCTTTGCCAAACCACATTATGTAAATGCTATTTGATGCATGTGATTAACTATAACATCTCATACTAACCAGTTAGGACGGTTTTTGATATCGTGTACTAAGAAAACATTGCCTAATATCTTGTCATAGTACTATATAATAATATAACAAAAGATTGCAAGCCAGTGCGATAAGTAACATTACATAATAAATAGCACTGCTTGGTATTATATAAAATTGACGTCAGTATTAAGTTCAATTTGGCATTATTAGCTCTTGAAAACGCGCGTTTCATGACACTAAAAGATTTCAAGAAATGGAAATAGACCACACAAGCAATACTTGAATAATGAACATGAGATTAAGCCGAGTTAAATTTACAGTATTTATTACTGAACATATCCATAAACTATGATGTAAAGAGCTTAAGATCACACTGTGCATAAGGATAACCACACGTTAAAACGCAAGAAAAATGTGTTATGATACGGTTTCTATGGTCGCCTGACTCCGAAGTAGTTTATGAAGGGGGAAGCACAGCATAAAGAAAGAAAGTTCGCCTCGGCTTCATATTTATTTCACGGCTTTATCATTACGCATGGCTTGTTTTCAAGCCATTTTGGTAATATGTTGGGTGTTAGGAGAAAAGGGGGAAAGCATAAATGATCAGATATGGAAACTGGTGTTTGTTTGCTAGATTTTTTTTTTCTGTGTGTATGTGTGTGTGTATTTGTCTCACGGTACCAGTGATAAACAGACTACCTAAGTTCCTCCATGGTAATTAATGATATGCTTTTTTTATTATTTATTTATTTATTTTTATTTTTATTTTTGATTTCTTTATTTATTTTTATTTACACTAACCCATCACTGCAGTCAAGGAATGTGGACAGTCCTTGCTGCGACAAAAGGCATAGCAGCAGTTGCGTCCAGTAATCGCGGGGAGGGAAGACAGCTGCACTCGGTCGCCACCTTTTCATTGTTTTCTGCGTAGCTTCAATCCTGGGGCTACAAAACAAACTATTCCACGTTTGTTGTCAACTGTGCAATGTTTTCAGCGAGCGACAGGAATTCATCTGTCATCATAAAAACGAGAAGTCCCTTTTTTAGATTTTTCCCCATTTGATTGATTTAGATTTTTTTTTTTTTTTGTCTCAAATTTGGGTGTTCTAAAAATGAAAAAAATCATATATATATTTCTTTGTTTTAATGAAGCATTCCACAAATGATATACGATTAAGAATTTTACTAAGAATTCCTCTGAAAGCGACTTATTCCCATGCTTTGTAAGTCTGGTAATCCGATTTGCTACAATGAAGAGTAATTATATAAATAAATTAGTACATAAATTCAATCTCAGGTCATACCCATTGACGCTATGCATTATTGACATCCAGTTTATATCGTACCTAATGAACAGTGGAGTCCAAAGGCATATTTTACAATACTGAAAATGGAAAAGAAAACGTACAAGGCCACGGAAATAGTGATCCCGTCCTTGGTCACAGAAAAAAAACATATATACCTATATATTTATTTATTTAGTGTTTATGTATATATAAACATTTTTATATATGTACACACACACACACATACACACACACACACACACACACACACACACACACACACACACACACACACACACACACACACATATATGAATATATATATGTGTGTGTGTGTGTGTGCATATATAAATATGTTTATATATACATAAACACTAAATAAATAAATATATAGGTATATATGTTTTTTCATATATATATATATAAATATATATATATATGTGTGTGTGTGTGTGTGTGTGTGTGTGTGTGTGTGTGATTATTTATCTAATATTTGTATATATTAAAAAAATATTGTGAAGATATTCGTTCTCATTCATACCTTTCCACATTTGTGATAATGAATACGGTTCATATATATATATATATATATATATATATATATATATATATATATATATATATATATATATATATATATATATATATATATATATATATATATATATATATATATATATATATATATATATATATATATATATATATATATATATATATATATATATATATATATATTTATATATATGTATGTATATATATAAATATGCATATATGTATATGTAATATATATATATATATATATATATATATATATATATATATATATATATATATATATATATATATATATATATAAATATGAACCGTATTCATGTTGACAAATGTAGAAAGGTATGAATGAGAACGAATATCTTCACAATACAAGAGATGTATTTAACCGGTTTCGATTATATCATCGTCAGAAATACATGTATATATATATATATATATATATATATATATATATATATATATATATATATATATATATATATATATATATATATATATATATGATAATAATCATAGTGATAAATAAAAAAAATATCGGTAAGAACAGCTACAATTACAGCAATA
>NC_091560.1:25306283-25308783 GCF_042767895.1 Penaeus vannamei
CGGCATTGTTTACTAACCTTTGACCCAAGAACAAGGAATTCGCCAACTATGATCTCACAGGAAGGTGTTTGCCAAACTTTGAACCTTGGCCAGCACCAAGAATTACGCTTGTGTGATTTAGGTTTGAAATAGCCTTCACACAACTGACCTGGAAAGATCGTCAATACTGCTTATATATATATATATATATATATATATATATATATATATATATATATATATATATATATATATATATATATATATATATATATATATATATATATAAAGAAATAATTTTGATAAATAAATAAGTAAAAAGATATAGTAATAACAATTAATAATTAATAGTAACCCTCATAACATCATCATATCATCTCCATGAAGTTGATTATATATGAGGAAAGTATACATGATGGTGTTTCCGCCCCGCCTCAAAATACCCTTTTAGTAAATATGCCATTAATAATTTACCAAAGCTCTTTAGCGCAGCAGTCAAGGCGCATCACTCGCAACGAACTTTAGCTTCGAATTTCTGTTTTCATTATGTGATTCCTGCGTAGGGTTATTCTTCTGTCTACACCAATTTACACACACACACACACACACACACACACACACACACACACACACACACACACACACACACACACACACACACACACACACACACACACACACACACTCACTCACACACATTTAAAAAGCATCTAAATATTCACAGTAGCCTCACTGTTGTTTTGCATTCAGTTAATGTTCTGTAATGATAATGATAATGAGCACCGGAAGAATATAAAAATGCAATAGAACTCTTTAAGAGTAACTAGTAATGTCATAAAACAATATTATCACAGATGATTGCGATATAATAAATTTCAAATATATAATACGTCAACCACAAAACCCCTCCGAAAGTGGCTGACATCTTCATATTTACAGTTTTATTTTGATCTCAGAAATATTTCCCTTCTTTGTTTAAATTGAAAAATGATAACTTTACTCACGCATAGGCTCCTATTACCTGTCTTAAAACAGAGATGATTTCACACTTTGAAATCGACGATTAGCAAATAATATTCTAATGATGCTGGAGCGAAGATTTACGTTGTGCGGGACATTCTCTTAGTGAATTCTGATCTTCACCCCATTTACTATGTGCCTTCTGTATGCTAGGTTCCAGGTTATAATGATTACTTAATATATTATTGGAGTGGCTGCTACATTTTGTTCTTCATTATAGAACATTATCTGAAAGCAAAACAGCAGTGAGGCTACAGTGAATATGTAGATGCTTTATCAATGTGTGTGTGTGTGTGTGTGTGTGTGTGTGTGTGTGTGTGTGTGTGTGTGTGTAAATCCGAAGTTGATACTTGGTGATGAGTTACGAAACAATATGTATAATCAGCTTTTATTATGCAATAAGCCTTGTCGTTTCTATGAGGAGAAGCACCCACATTCGGTCAGGTGAGGGAGAAAATTCATGTCTGATTGTTTCAATTAAAGCAACTACTTGCTGAGTGGTTCTAAGGAGAGTGAATAGCAAAAGGACTCCCAGTACTTGTGTTTTATATTTGATATATTGAAAAAGAGAAAAGAAAAAATCTTGTTCATTCTAATAACAGAAATTTCATCTCGCTAACCATTTCTGTCTGTCATACATGCAATTTTTATTTTCCTTCTATTTTCCAATGCAATGTAATACAGAGTATGCGTGGTTGTAGCTGAAAATAGCACATCAAACCTTTACAGCCAAAAAATAATGTTGATACATAATCTCGATATTCTTATGATGGAAAATATCACTTCCCGGTGCGTGAAAAGCTTATTGGTTCACCTGAAACTTTGAGTAGTTTACGGAGAGAGGAACTATCAAGTGAATAAATAACAAGAAGTTGTATATTTTATATATTTAATGCTTATGTCCATAAATTCCTGAATAATTATTTCGCGGCTAATTCTAATACAAGCTAAATAAGAAGGAAAATATGTCTGATGGTCTAAGACGTATGGGAAATCCGAGGTGAAGACGCAGCTGCCAAGCTGACACCTCTTTCAGGATGGACGCAAAGCAAGCTGAAATTGCAAATAGAGGCCGCTTCACTGGGAGAAGGGAAAGTGGTTTCTTCAGAGAACTCGGTCTCTGTAGGTCTCGTGAAGACCTACAGATCCTTTGTAACAGGCCACACGGCGAGGACAACTATTACATGTAACTAGAATACTTCACAGAATGTCATCAAAAATTAGTTGAATAAATTCGCTAATGTCTGGGAAATGTTTGGGAAACGGCGAATGAAAGAACCTCCCAACAGGTAACAGATCGGAGGAAATTGAGACGTTGCATGAACACGTCACCGCTGTCTCCGGGATTAAACGGTTTCAAATACCAATGCACTGTTCTCATTACAAACATGGCTACCCCCAGTATTTGTCTTTTTTTCTACAGTTACTACTGGTTTTCTAATAAAAGAATAAATCAGTAAAAATATCCACAGTAATTCGATTCATTGACTTCCACTGCTCT
>NC_091560.1:25351283-25356283 GCF_042767895.1 Penaeus vannamei
GCGTGGAGAACTGATTACTAGATATGTAGAAATGTGTTATATAAAATGCATATATATGTATACCAGTGAATGTTGGACAAAAAGTGCGCCAAATATGTCCATTTAAGGGGCTCAGATGTAGAATGCTACAAACATAATGTTCATTGATATATTAAGATGTGAGAGACGCTATCAAAGGGGATTTACTTTTCTTATTGACTTATTTATTCAAAAATTCATTAGATTCTGTCGTCTTTCTCACACCCTGGCCATTTGTTTTGTTCTCTCAGTGGACACAACACGCTACAAACACGAATCTCTATGCTTCGGTCAATCGGCAAGAGTTGCTGAATCCATCAAGTCTCCTTCACGATTCCTGTTAAGTTCCTTCGACGCTTCTTCTAGACTTTCGTTACAGGACTGAGATTCGGACTAGTTTTTCCAGACCGCTTTTCCCACGAAGAATATTTCTGAGTAAGAATCGGTCAGATTGGAATCGGCGATTACGATTCTCTGAATCACTATAATCGATTCCTCGGGTGGGTAAATGTCTATGGATGCGTCGTGTGTGTGTGTGTGTGTGTGTGTGTGTGTGTGTGTGTGTGTGTGTGTGTGTGTGTGTGTGTGTGTGTGTGTGTGTGTGTGTGTGTGTGTGTGTGTGTGTGTGTGTGTGTGTGTGTGTGTGTGTGTGTGCGTTAGGAATGCAAGAAAAAAAATTCCTCATTTCCTTAATGTGGAAGTTTTTCATAAATCATTTTAAAAGCAAAATGCACTGTCATTTGTAAACTAATAAATGCTTTCTGTAAAAAGCGAGAACAATAGCAAAAATGAAAATAATCGTGCAGCTGTGTAATACTGTAACAACAAGTTGATACAAAACATTAATAAAATATAATTTCAATGATCGCACAGCATATGAAATGGTTTGCTTTTTAAATTCAATTTTCTTAAGAAACAATCACTCACGCTTTTGTCTCATACACATAGATATACAGACATGCTTACCTCCTCACCCCGCACACACGGACAAACACAGACACAAAGAGGTTTACATTCCACATAATGTGCCCTCATGCCAGTATGATTGTAAAGGAAATGATTTGTATTTATATTGAAACACTATTATTTATGTGAATGTGTGTGTCTTTTCGTGTTTACGTACCTTTGTGTATTTGTATTTATGAATTTATTCATGACTACACGTATGTATGCTTGTATTTATACCTCCATGTATACTTGTGCGTTTGCATGGGTGTGAAGTAGATCATACAGGTATACATTTGCAAAGAAATGTGGCAGATTTTAAAAATTATAGATGAAAAAACAAGTAAAATAACGCGAAAATATTTGGCGCCGTTTCAGGAAAACCTTATTAAAAGGCGGAATACAATGATGAAGAGCACCTAAACCATTATGTATTCATTCCCTCTTGCGTGGGTTTATAATGAAATCCTCCCCTTGTTATCCAGCAACTATAATTTCTCTTCACAGACGTTTTCACCGCCTCACTGGAAGACAGACCCTCTACGAGAAGTGGAGAAGAGCTACGATTCTAAGAGCGTCTCTCTCTCTCTCTCTCTCTCTCTCTCTCTCTCTCTCTCTCTCTCTCTCTCTCTCTCTCTCTCTCTCTCTCTCTCTCTCTCTCTCTCTCTCTCTCCCTCCCTCCCTCCCTTCCTCTCCTTCTCCTTCTCCTTCTCCTTCTTCTCCCTCTCTCCCTCCCCCTCTCCCTCTCTCCCTCCTCCTCTCCCTCTCTCACTCCCTCTTTCCCTCTCTCCCTCTCTCACTCCCTCTCTCCCTCTCTCCCTCTCTCCCTCCCCCTCTCCCTCTCTCCCTCTCTCCCTCCCCCTCTCCCTCTCTCCCTCCCCCTCTCCCTCTCTCCCTCCCCCTCTCCCTCTCTCCCTCTCCTACCCCTTTTTCTCTCTCTTAATTCCCTAAATTTGAAAGCAACAATATGTATTAGGAATGTGCAGCATAAAAATGACCCTTCAAGGTTTAAAGAATAGAAAAGAAAAAAATCCTGTCAAAGCACTCCATAAATTGGTACGAAATATCATCCATTTTATTATATGAAATCAATTGTTGTTGTAGAAAATCTGTCAGAGTAAAAAATCTCTGAAAATGAAAGGCAAAAAATAGGAAGAAGGGAGAAAAAATATAGAAAAGAAAACAATCGCTAGAATACAAAATTAGAGAGATAAAAGGAGCAAAAAAGAAAAAAAAAAAAAAACGCAGAAATACAGAATGAGGAGAAACCAAACGAAATCGGAAGAGCAGCATAAAGACATAAACATAAAGACAAGAAGAAAGAAAATCCAAGAAAGAAAGGAATGAAGGAAGTGAAAAGAAGACAAGAGAAAATAGAGAATGAAATACAAAAATATTAGTAAACTAAGCGAAAAGAAATCCGAGTGCGTAAAGAGGCAAGCGCCGCCAGCTCTTTTTCCAAATCTATATATAACAAGCTTGTCCTTCGGCTGTTGCTTATACTGACACAACTAAATGACCCCACCCACTAGCCGCCCACCTTTGACCTTTGCCCTCTGTATATATTTCAGTGATGAAAAAGGAAATGTAGGACTGGAGGCCATGTTCTGCGTTATCAAAGCTCGGAAAGTTTTATTTTTTTTCTTGGATACATATATCAAAGAACTTTTTTTTTCTCGAAATTATTATGTCGAGAAGCTTGTATAAATTCCTTGTTTATTCTTTACTTGTGAGATTATTTAACCTTGTCTTGTGGAGGCGTTTTTGTTGTCCGCCCTCTGTAACATAAGCATAAAGTATTTTGCTTTATTTTCGGTTTCATTGACTATGGTTCCTTTCTGGCCACTGAGATTCCTTCGAATTAATCTTCTTTCTTCATTTGACATATTTCCTCATGTATATGGCATCTCGCATTTTTGTTTTCTATTATGCAGACAAACCTTTATCGAAAAGTGTTGTCTTTAAATCAAAATCAATTAATTAACAAATATAAAATCAATTCGCATATGGAAACACTGATAACAATCTACGCTGTTTTGATGAATTACATAAACAAAGCAATTAAGGATAAACCACAAGCCTCTATAACTACTTGCCGAGTGGACGAGGCTGCCGCAGGGAGAACCTTGGAGGCACTCCTGTGACAAAGACAGCACAGAGCAATACGCATACAAGGCCGCAGGGGAGAGGCAAGGAACGGAGGGAGAGAGGCAGCCATTAGTGAAATCCGAAGGGGGCCATTGAGGAGGAAGTTAGACTACTGGTGACTCAGCCTCCGAGGATATGTCGAGAAGTTGATTTCTAGACGCAAGCAGGTGTACCTCCGGCTAAATACGTGCGTGTGTGTGTGTGTGTGTGTGTGTGTGCGTGTGTGTGTGTGTGCGTGTGCGTGTGCGTGTGCGTGTGCGTGTGTGTGTGTGTGTGTGTGTGTGTGTGTGTGTGTGTGTGTGTGTGTGTGTGTGTGTGTGTGTGTGTATAAAAGGTATTAATAGGAATGATTAATACCCCGATGCAAGGTATGGAATTAATGTTTCGATATTTTCATTAGAATTACTCAATTATTAAAGCGTTGATTAAATCGCTCTGTGAAAATATTCATATTCATTCATTCCTACATCTGTCACAATGAACTCATGCATATACATATACGTATATACATACATATACATAAGTTATTTATGCTCCTGCACTTATTGATTTCTGAATATCTGTACAAGAGCTTCAACTTTCACGTATACGTAAACACAATTTCGAAGGATGAATTGAGATGTCTCAACTGACAGCCTTATTTAGTATGCAAAGTGAATAATTAACAAGTGCTTTAGTTAAGCGTGCCCAGTGCTTTGTGACACAATACTGCGTAAGATGGAATATGAATAGTATCTCATGTACATATGTATATTAGTGAATAGTGATTACGAATACAGTGTGAGAAACCCAGGCATTTGTCTTTATAATAAAGAATACTGGAGTCGAGTTGACGCGGAGAAAGAAGGATTTAACTCTGCTTAATTACGATAACATTTTTTATAGAATGAATTCCACATTTAAAAGAGCAGAAAGGAAAATAATGGACAGGGTAGATAAGTGAATAAAAACATGCATGCGTGAAGGCTAGTCATATTATCTTTTAAATTAAATCATATGTATAATCATACAAATCATGCTATGTTAGTTTTGCCCATGAAACAGCTGTAGCATAATCACAAACGTTTGCTTCATTTTGGTACGGTACCGGTTTTAGAATTTTAAAATACTGATGTTGATGTTGAAGTTGAAGTTGAAGTTGAAGTTGATGTTGATGTTGATGTTGATGTTGATGTTGATGTTGAAGTAGAAGTAGAAGTAGAAGTAGAAGTGGAAGTTGAAGTTGATGTTGATGTTGATGATGTTGATGTTGATGTTGATGTTGATGTTGAAGTGGATGTTAATGTTGACTTGAAGTTAATGCTGAAGTTGATGTTGAAGTTGATGTTGATATTAAAGTTGAAGTTGATGTTGAAGCTGATGTAAATGTTGAAGTTGATGAAGATGTTGATTTGAAGCTGATGTTGATGTTGAAGTTGATGTTGAAGTTGATGTTGAAGTTGATGATGTTGAAATTGATGTTCAAGTTGATGTTGATTTGAAGTTGATGTTGATGCTGATGTTAATGTTGAAGTTGATGTTGTTGAAGCTGGTGTTGAAGTTGATATTGAAGTTGATGCTGAGGTTGATGTTGATGTTGAAGTTGTTGATACTGAAATTGATGTTGATGTTGAAGCTTATGTTGAAGTTGATGATGTTAAAGTTGATGTTGATTTGAAGTTGATGAAGATGTTTATTTGAAGTTGATGTTGTTGATACTGAAGTTGATGTTGAAGTTGTTGAAGTTGATGTTGATGTTAAAGTTGATGTTGAAGTTGATGTTGAAGTTGATGTTGAAGTTGATGTTGAAGTTGATGTTGAAGTTGATGTTGATATCAAAGTTGAAGTTGATGTTGATTTGAAGTTGATGTTGAAGTTGATGTGATGTTGAAGTTGATGTTGAAGTTGAT
>NC_091560.1:25383783-25386283 GCF_042767895.1 Penaeus vannamei
GTATAATGTGGATGCTCTTTTTTATGTTGCCTTTTAGTTAGCCAGTGATGATATTTGGCCACTGCCAATTACGCCAAACCCACATGGACATTATCTGTAGTTGGGTAACATGCCACCAAATCAACATTTTTAACTCTACGGAGCTTATAATTATCCACTACAGTGATAACTACAGTAACAGTAGTCGTAATAATAATACTGATAATAATCCACAATGTTGATACTCAAATAATCAATCCTTTTTTTATTTGTCATATCATTATTCATCTTGCCCTAATTGTGACTTGTCACTCCCATTCACGAATCTTACAGACTACAGTAACGACGTCTTAGAAATCCATGAGCATAATCTTCACACATTGCAATCTGTTCGCAACTGCAATATCCTTTGTAGATCGACCGAGAAGTTGCTGCTGTCTGAATTCCACGCAGGGAAGATGGCAAATTACTGCAACGGACTACGAATTACTCCAAAATACTACAAAATACGTGCAGTGAAGCCAAAATAACTCCTCCTTATTACTATACTGAACTTGAAATATTCTGTTGATACCAAGTCTTAATGCAATATTTAGCTTATATATACCTATATTTCAGAAATGCGAGAACAGTTCTCGGTATCCTCACATTGCATCCTGACGTTGCATATTCCGTCTGATGAATAGTAGCACCTTGTGTGGTGTCTAACTCCCTGTATACAAATGGGTTGCGTTTCAGCATTGCACTCACTGTGGCCTATTGCTAATATACTTGTTTTAGTGTAATCAAAACTAGTGAAAGATCAGTTTAGTGATTATGATAAAGACGATAGATCATGAGAAATATGAGTGATGATATAATTACGTTCGGTATGATGATGATAAATTAAAATATGATTATAGGGATGAAAATGACAATGATGATATTAAGACGCTTCGAATAAACAGTAAGAGTGATAGATAAATGGAGAGAGAATCAAAGTCGGACTTTGTTCCAACAATTATAATATTTATTCTTTACATAATTACATCTGTATTTATAAATGACTATCGAAAAGGCTTGCAATGCTTCTGATATCTTATGGTAGCATGTTCCAGATCTTGTGTCTTCGTATTTGCATTTCCTATTCCCGTTTCGGTATTCGATCTCTTAACATAAAAAGCATTTCCCTGACGTGTTTGTACTTCTGATGTGGCTCCTATAAGGGCATAACCATTGTGGATAATTCCTATGAATGAAGACTCATGGATCACAAACTACATTTAGAACTAATTTTTAACCACTTTAATTTCTGATTATGCAGAGTGATGTGATCAAGTTTACTAATCTACCTAACGCAAGTCTTGCAACAGTTTTGTAGTTTTTATCTTTGCATCTGTGTTTTGATAGCTGAATCCCGGACATCAGTGTGCTCATTACTTTCCTGTGGATGTTGCCAACTTGGGTTTCAAATGTCACGTCTAAAGTGTAAGTGCACTGAAATGTGTGGTTTCAGAGAGCAACCTTCAAATCTCATGTCTGTGTCATTGGGAATTTTAGTTATGTTCTGCCAAGTATATGTGAATAAACATTGTTTTATGTGAACTTAGTTTAGGGTCATAAATGTCAAAAAAAAAAAAATTTGCTTGTGTATTTTATTATTGTTATTATTTTCTTTTATTTATTATTATTTTTTTTATGTATAGAAGTTTAGTGAATCATCGGCACACATTACTATAAGATAGTTATGAGCTATAGTCGATAAATTATTTATGAAAATTGTAAATAGGATTGGGCCTAAAACAGATCCTTGTGGAACACCCAAAGACTTTGGTTGTTTTAATCATATACTTTGAGCCCTTGTGCCTAAATACCAGATAAACCAAAGGGAATAAATTTTGTGATTTATGAGTTTGTTCAAGAGAATTTCATGGCTGGCACTGTTAAAATCTTTAAAAGGTCGCACAATGTCAGCAAGGTTACTTGATTATTGTCTGTTGTAAATTTCATCAGATATCTGTAGTAATGCTGTTTCAGTAGCTAACCCAATTTTAAAGCCACTTTGTGTTTTAGATAAAAGGTTATTGGCCTCCAGGAAACTCGTCAGTTGATTTACTACATTTTTTACGAACAGTGAATTTTTTAATACAGTAATTGAGCGTTTGTTATTGTCCTTATCCCACAACTTGAAAATTAGTGTTACTATACCATTTTTCAAAGCAACAGAAAAATAGCAGTGACCAGAGAGGTGTTATTATTGACCGTCAAATAAAGTGCAGTTGCAGACAAACTATCTAACAGCGCGAAGCATTACCGTCTGTTCCGATAGCATTTGTATTGTTTTATTACTAGAATAATAGTGTCTACGTTCACCGAGTGTGGTCTGAGAACAGTTGCGAGCCTTGTTCGATCTGTGTTTTGTTAAGTAGACGCACTTGTTTGTAATTTAGTTTTCCAATTTATGAAAAAAGTCATTAAAACGCTCTATGCTTTATGTAGAATATGTACAATCACCTGTGTGGTGTTTGGTGTTAGACACTAG
>NC_091560.1:25416283-25421283 GCF_042767895.1 Penaeus vannamei
TTGCTTACCCTTGACGAGATAGGGCGCCACGAGGTTGCCGGCGTGGGGCCTGACGAGCTTCACGCCGAAATTCTCCGCGGCCTTGCCAGCCTGCTGGAGGAATCGCCGGCGGTCCTCCTAAGCTACATACATGGGCAGGCTAACGCCAGCGTTAGCCTGCTTGGTGAGGGTCTGGCCGGATGGTTCTTTCACAACCGGCTTCGGTCGGTAAGACATGGGTTCTTCGATAGTGAATCCGAAGAGCTCGGCGGCAAAGTTTGCGCCATAAGTAGTGTTTCGTTTCAGAGAGGGGGCTACGGGCGCCTCTTGTTGCACTGTAGTTGATGGGAGTCTGTCATTTCCATTTATCTTGAGACCCTCCCCCTTACATGACTAAGGAGGATTTGTTGCTTTTTTTTTTCTCTCTTTTTTTTTTTTTTTCTTCTTTCCCTTATGCATTTCTTCTGTCACCCTTTCCAATTCTGATGAGGAAGGTCATTCGACCCTTCTATTACAGGCTGTGATGAGGAAGAAGGAAGGTCAAATGACCCTTCTATTGCAGGCTGTGATGGGGAAGAAGGAAGGTCAAATGACCCTTCTATTGCAGGCTGTGATGGGGAAGAAGGAAGGTCATTCGACCCTTCTATTGCAGGCTGTGATGGGGAAGAAGGAAGGTCAAATGACCCTTCTATTGCTGGCTGTGATGGGGAAGAAGGAAGGTCAAATGACCCTTCTATTGCAGGCTGTGATGGGGAAGAAGGAAGGTCAAATGACCCTTCTATTGCTGGCTGTGATGGGGAAGAAGGAAGGTCATTCGACCCTTCTATTGCAGGCTGTGATGGGGAAGAAGGAAGGTCAAATGACCCTTCTATTGCCCTCGGCCACAAAAATTGAACGCCATAGTTGCGCTCAATCCATGCGGCCATGCTGACTTCGGGGCCGAGCACCAGGATGTGCTCCTCGCGCCTGATGTGGAGCGGCACGAGGACGTGCTCGGGGCGGAGTTTGAGATTCGCCATGACCTCGAGCTCGGCGACGGCGGTCCGGACGTTTTCCATGAGGCCCGTCACCAGGATCTGGGCGCCGGGCTTGTTCCGCTCAGGGAGCTGGATCGTCACCCCGTGCCTCTGGGCGACATGACGGATTGCCGATCCGCCCGGGCTCGACGCAGACCGGAATCGTCCCCTTCAGCTCCTCTCGGCGAATTCTTCATTACGGCGGTGCCTCTCCGCTACCTAGAGTTGTATGGAGGCCACGGCTTTTTCGGCTGCGCCCAAAGGCCCCTCGACCACCAGGGGCCATTCAGGGTGCTCACGGTAGTGGGTGCGGAGCTTAACCCCAAACTCCTCCTGGACCTTGGAGGTGTGGCATCCGCCTTTTCTTATGGCGATGCCTATGTCTTCGGGAAGGATGTCCACCGGGAGGACCACGCGCTGTTGGAGCACGTACTACTGGACGAGCTTCTCCAACTCCTTGATGGCCCCGTGCACATTGGCGGACAGGCCAGATACGACGATGGGCGATTCCCTGTCCTTGGGAACGTAAATCCGGACGCAGTACTTTTCCCTGATGTAACTGTGTTGCTGGCAGTGATTGGGAAGAAGGAAGGTCATTCGACCCTTCTATTGCTGGCTGTGATGGGGAAGAAGGAAGGTCAAATGACCCTTTTATTGCTGGCTGTGATGGGGAAGGAAGGTAGGTCATTCGAACCTTCTATTGCAGGCTGTGATGGGGAAGAAGGAAGGTCAAATGACCCTTCTATTGCTGGCTATGATGGGGAAGGAGGGTCAAATGACCCTTCTATTGCAGGCTGTAATGGGGAAGAAGGAAGGTCAAATGAAACTTCTATTGCAGGCTATGATGGGGTAGAAGGAAGGTCAAATGACCCTTCTATTGCTGGCTGTGATGGGGAAGAAGGAAGGTTAAATAACCCTTCTATTACTGGCTGTGATGGGAAGAAGGAAGGTCAAATGACCCTTCTATTGCTGGTTGTGATGGGGAAGAAGGAAGGTCATTCGACCCTTCTATTGCTGGCTGTGATGGGGAAGAAGGAAGGTCATTCGACCCTTCTATTGCTGGCTGTGATGGGGAAGAAGGAAGGTCAAATGACCCTTCTATTGCTGGCTGGGATGGGGAAGGAAGGTCAAATGACCCTTCTATTGCTGGCTGTGATGGGGAAGAAGGAAGGGCAAATGACCTTTCTATTGCTGGCTGTGATGGGGAAGAAGGAATGTCATTCGACCCTTCTATTGTTGGCTGTGATGGGGAAGAAGGAGGGTCAAATGACGCTTCTATTGTAAGCTGTGATGAGGAAGAAGAAAGGTCAAATGATCCTTCTATTGCTGGCTGTGATGGGGAAGAAGGAAGGTCAAATGACACTTCTATTGCTTGCTGTGATGGGGAAGAAGAAAGGTAATTCGACCCTTCTATTGCTGGCCGTGATGGGGAAGAAGGAAAGTCAAATGACTCTTCTATTGCACGCTGTGATGGGGAAGAAGGAAGGTCAAAGGACCCTTCTATTGCTGGCTGTGATGGGGAAGAACGAAGGTCAAATGACCCTTCTATTGCTGGCTGTGATGGGGAAGAAGGAAGGTCAAATGACCCTTCTATTGCTTCCTGTGATGGGGAAGGAAGGTCAAATGACCCTTCTATTGCTGGCTGTGATGGGAAAGAAGGAAGGTCAAATGAGCCTTCTATTGCTGGCTGTGATGGGGAAGAAGGAAGGTCAAATGACCCTTCTATTGCTGGCTGTGATGGGGAAGAAGGAAGGTCAAATGAGCCTTCTATTGCTGGCTGTGATGGGGAAGAAGGAAGGTCATTTGACCCTTCTATTGCAGGCTGTGATGGAGAAGAGGGAAGGTCATTCGACCCTTCTATTGCTGGCTGTGATGAGGAAGAAGGAAGGTCAAATGACCCTTCTATTGCTGGCTGTGATGAGGAAGAAGGAAGGTCAAATGACCCTTCTATTGCAGGCTGTGATGGGGAAGAAGGAAAGTCAAATGACCCTTCTATTGCTGGCTGTGATGGGGAAGAATGAAGGTCAAATGACCCTTCTATTTCTGGCTTTGATGGGGAAGAATGAAGGTCAAATGACCCTTCTATTGCTGGCTGTGATGGGGAAGAAGGATGGTCAAATGACCCTTCTATTGCTGGCTGTGATGGGGAAGAAGGAAGGTCAAATGACCCTTCTATTGCTGGCTGTGATGGGGAAGAAGGAAGGTCAAATGACCCTTCTATTGCTGGCTGTGATGGGGAAGAAGGAAGGTCAAATGACCCTTCTATTGCTGGCTGTGATGGAGAAGAAGGAAGGTCATTCGAACCTTCTATTGCTGGCTGTGATGGAGAAGAAGGAAGGTCAAATGACCCTTCTATTGCTGGCTGTGATGGGGAAGAATGAAGGTCAAATGACCCTTCTATTGCTGGCTGTGATGGGTAAGAAGGAATGTCAAATGACCCTTCTATTTCTGGCTGTGATGGGGAAGAAGGAAGGTCAAATGACCCTTCTATTGCTGGCTGTGATGGGGAAGAAGGAAGGTCAAATGACCCTTATATTGTTGGCTGTGATGGGGGAGAAGGAGGGTTAAATGACCCTTCTATTGCTGGCTATGATGGGGAAGAAGGAAGGTCAAATGACCCTTCTATTGCTGGCTGTGATGGGGAAGAAGGAAGGTTATTCGTCCCTTCTATTGCAGGCTGTGATGGGGAAGAAGGAAGGTCAAATGACACTTCTATTGCTTGCTGTGATGGGGAAGAAGGAAGGTCAAATGACCCTTCTATTGCTGGCTGTGATGGGGAAGAAGGAAGGTTATTCGTCCCTTCTATTGCAGGCTGTGATGGGGAAGAAGGAAGGTCAAATGACACTTCTATTGCTTGCTGTGATGGGGAAGAAGGAAGGTCAAATGACCCTTCTATTGCTAGCTGTGATGGGGAAGAAGGAAGGTCAAATGACCCTTCTATTCCTGGCTGTGATGGGGAAGAACGAAGGTCAAATGACCCTTCTATTGCTGACTGTGATGGGGAAGAAGGAAGGTTATTCGACCCTTCTATTGCAGGCTGTGATGGAGAAGAAGGAAGGTCAAATGACACTTCTATTGCTTGCTGTGATGGGGAAGAAGGAAGGTCAAATGACCCTTCTATTGCTGGCTGTGATGGGGAAGAAGGAAGGTCAAATGACCCTTCTATTGCTGGCTGTGATGGGGAAGAAGGAAGGTCAAATGACCCTTCTATTGCTAGCTGTGATGGGTAAGAAGGAATGTCAAATGACCCTTCTATTGCTGGCTGTGATTGGGAAGAAGGAAGGTCAAATGACCCTTCTATTGCTGGCTGTGATGGGGAAGAAGGAAGGTCAAATGACCCTTCTATTGCTGGCTGTGATGGGGAAGAAGGAAGGTCAAATGACACTTCTATTGCTGGCTGTGATGGGGAAGAAGGAAGGTCATTTGACCCTTCTATTGCTGGCTGTGATGGGGAAGGAAGGTCATATGACACTTCTATTACTGGCTGTGATGGGGAAGAAGGAAGGTCAAATGACCCTTCTATTGCAGGCTGTGATGGAGAAGAAGGAAAGTCAAATGACCCTTCTATTGCTGGCTGTGATGGGGAAGAAGGAAGGTCAAATGACCCTTCTATTGCTGGCTGTGATGGGGAAAAAGGAAGGTCAAAGGACCCTTCTATTGCTGGTTGTGATGGGGAAGAAGGAAGGTCATTCGACCCTTCTATTGCAGGCGGTGATGGGGAAGAAGGAAGGTCAAATGACCCTTCTATTGCTGGCTGTGATGGGGAAGGAAGGTCAAATGACCCTTCTATTGCAGGCGGTGATGGGGAAGAAGGAAGGTCAAATGACCCTTCTATTGCTGGCTGTGATGGGGAAGAAGGAAGGTCATTTGACCCTTCTATTGCTGGCTGTGATGGGGAAGGAAGGTCAAATGACCCTTCTATTGCAGGCTGTGATGGAGAAGAAGGAAGGTCAAATGACCCTTCTATTGCTGGCTGTGATGGGGAAGAAGGAAGGTCAAATGACC
>NC_091560.1:25446283-25448783 GCF_042767895.1 Penaeus vannamei
CTCTCTCTCTCTCTCTCTCTCTCTCTCTCTCTCTCTCTCTCTCTCTCTCTCTCTCTCTCTCTCTCTCTCTCTCTCTCTCTCTCCCTGTGCCGTTATGCTCATTTTGTTATTTTTTTCTCACTCCTCCCTTTCTCACTTTCTCCCTCCTGTGTCCCCCCTGGCCAACCCCCTCTCCCCCTGCGTCCGTTCTTGTAGTTGCCCCTTCTCTCTGCCCAAATCCCTTCCCTTAGTGCCCCTCCCTTAAGCCCCTTCTCTCTCTCCTCCACCCCCTATCCACACCCCTTCCTCTTTGTCCCTTGTCTTCCCCATTTCCCCTTTCTTAATATTCTCACCTTTCCGTCTCTCTCTCTCTCTCCCTCTCCCTCGATGCCCTCCCTGGTACTTCTGCTCTTCTTCCTCTCTCTCCTTTAGTGCCATGCCTGCTCATACCCCTCTTCTCCTTCCCCTTTCTTAATGTTCGTACCCTCTTCCCCATCCCCTCTCTCAATACCCTCCTTAAGCATTATCCTCTTTTTCTTCCCTCCCTCTTTGTGCCCTTCCTGGCTATTCCCCTTTGCCCCTCCCCTCTCTTCTTCCCATTCCCCTCCCCCAATTGCATTTCCTCTGATCATTTCCCTCTCCCCCTCCTATTCCCCCCACCCTACCCTCTCTTCCATCCCCATCCCTCAGTGCTCCTTAGTGATGGCCCTCTCCCCTCTCTCTCCCTCACTGCCCCACCCCTCATATCCCCATCCCCGTCCTTCAGTGCCCTCCATGGCCCTGCCCCCTCTCTCTCCCCTCCCTGGCCATTCCCCTCTCTCTCCTCCATCACTTTCCCCTCCGCTTAAACTTCTCTCTGGAGCGTCCGTGAAACTATTCCAATAACAAGCATTCTCGTGTGATGCCGCCGGATTACCATAACTTGCTTAGGCATTATCATGTTTATCACCGACTCATGGCTGGGTCCAGGGAAGACTGTCCCGTGGGAGACATATGGTGATAAGATAAGGGCGTGAATCTGGAATGGAAAGAGAGGAAGGTATCTGAAGACTTGGAGCGGTATAATGACGGCTGAGTGAGGGGAAAGTGGAGAGAAATGCGAAAAGACAGATGGAGAAATGGCGCGGGGGAAAAAAGGGCGATAGCTGAGTGCAAAGTGGAATTTTGAGAATCTGGAAGTCAAACTGATAGCAAATTTATGGAATTTCTGAAATTTCTCGGGTGATAGAAGCCTATTATCATCATCATTTCTGCATTTATTAAAAATAGTATTACTGGTACTATTCTGATTCATATCTTTGTATTTAGTATTATCTTATAATGATTTGCTAACGTGTTCAATAAGACCAAAAATCAAACGATACCATCTAATTTCGGAAAAATGTAAAGGAATCTCTAAAGACGGAAAATGAGAAGGATAAGAATGAGAAATGTGTCGTGCGGATATTCCCCTTGAATGTTCCAGCTCTGTAAAATATTCATGAACGCTATGCACTTCGGTCTCGCATCAGAGCCCAAACATAGCGCAGTTTGCCAAAACACCATTAAGGGCTGATCGAGCTAGGTTCCTATGTGCTCGGAGGAGTGAGAGTAGAGAGAGAGAGAGAGAGAGAGAGGTTGAGAGAGACAGAGAGAGAGAGAGAGAGAGAGAGAGAGAGAGAGAGAAAGAAAGAAAGAAAGAAAGAAAGAAAGAAAGAGAGAGAGAGCAATGAACTTGATTAGTGAAAAAAAAGCACACAGAAATAGAAGCGCCTGAACAGAAAGGGAAAAAATAGACATATAATCAAAATTCAAAGAGAGGAAGAGCAAAACATCAAGAGAACGAATGGTTAACAATATCCTTACACAAACGAGGAAATTGATATCATACGAGCCATATAAACAAAAAAGAAAGGAAACCAATAAGATCATAGGAACCGCTACTGTATAAATATCGGAGACGAGGGGAACACAAAAGAGAAACCAAGGGCAAAGGAGGGGAAACAAGAGACGTGAGAAGGAAAGTTGTTCGAGGAAATGAGAGTGAAACCCGAGAATGATTAAGAGAACTAGTGGGGAGAAGGGAGAAGAGAGAGAGAGAGGGAGGGAGGGAGGGAGGAGGGGGAGAGGAGAGAGAGAGGAGAGAGAGAGGAGAGAGAGAGAGAGGGAGAGGAGAGAGAGAGAGAGAGAGAGAGAGAGAGAGAAAGAAAGAAAGAGAGAGAGAGAGAGAGAGAGAGAAGAGAGGGAGAGAGAGAGAGAGAGAGAGAGGGGGAAGGAGAGAGAGAGAGAGAGAGAGAGAGAGAGAGAGATAGATGAGTGAGATAGATATAGATAGATAGAGAGAGAGAGAGAGAGAGAGAGAGAGAGAGAGAGAGAGAGAGAGAGAGAGAGAGAGAGAGAGAGGAGAGAGAGAGAGAGAGAGAGAGAGAGAGAGAGAGAGAGAGAGAGAGAGAGAGAGAGAGAGAGAGAGAGAGAGAGAGAGAGAGAGACAGAGACAGAGAGAGAGAGAGGGAGGGAGGGAGAGAGAGAGAGGGAGAGGGAG
>NC_091560.1:25456283-25458783 GCF_042767895.1 Penaeus vannamei
GTGATAATGATGATGATGGTGATGATGATAATAATAATAATAATAATAATAATAATAATAATAATAATAATAATAATAATAATAATAATAATAATAATAATAATAATAATAATAGTAATAATAATAACAATAACAATAATAATAATGATAATCGTAAGAGTGATATCAATAAGAGCACCAATAAGGATAATTATGATAATAATAATAATAATAACAATGATGATAACGATAAGAGCAATAACAATGATAATGATAATAATAAAAGTAATAGTAATAATATCAACAATAATAATGGTACAATAAAGATAATAAAAATGATAATAATAATAATGACAATAGGACTATTGCTAATACTACTAATGATAATAATAACAATGATAACTAGAAGCACTCAGAGAGAGCATACTTCCGCAAAGACAGTAAGGTCACTGATAGAGTAAAAAAAAAAATTCACACGAAGAATTATACTAAAATCACTTCTCCCATGTATACTGGTGACGTCCGTAAAGATAACCTAATAAACAAAGAGATAATGATAATAATAATATTTACACCTGTATATGGGCGTAACTAATACAATTATTTTAAAAAATATCTGGATCCGGATCACGACCAAAAATCTGGCAAAAAAAAAGTTGCATTTGTAATTGGGGTAACTATCATAATCATTTAAAAATTCCTGGATCTGGATCATGATTCAGATCATCAACAAAATTTAATGGGATCTAAGTCAGGCTAAGACACACTTCTGTTCATACTTTTTTTTTTTTTGAATAAAAATAATGAAAATAAAGAAATGATGAAATGATATTGATAACTACGATAATGAGAAGTACGATAATAATAATAACAATAATAATAATAACAATTGTCAATGACAATAATAATAACTATCATTATTATTATTATTATTATAAAAATAATAGTAATACTAATGATACCTAGAAGCAATCAGAGAGTGCATACCTCCCCCAAGGCTATAGGGTCACTAATGCCTTCCGGATCACTGCTAACCAACTAACAAACAAACTAGCTAACCAACGCTACCAAGAACATTACCTCCTTGGCAGAGTTAACACTAAAAAACAATAATATTGATAATAGAAATAGTGATGATAATGATAATACAAACAATGATGTAATAACAATAATCATGGTGATGATAATGATAATGATGAAGATAATGATAATGATAATGATAATGATGATAATGATGATAAAAACAATAAGAATGATGATCATGATAACTATATGATAATAATAACATGAAAATGATAAAAGCAATAATAACAACTAAATACATATCTTAATGTCCTATAGATTTTGTTGCTTGCTTTAAACATCCACTTTAACAATGCAAGAAAACCCCATACGACAGCACAATCTCTTTGAATTTATGAAAGATTCTCGTCTGCAATTTGCAAGGCCAAAGAAACAAATAATAGTCCCGTAACCTCTCCTCCGGCCCTTGTTTTCATTATTATCTGGAGTTTCTCTCTAAGTTCCACACCATTACTCGAGGGTTTCCTCCCAAGCTCGCTGTATTATACTCTCTGTTTACTCGTCGAAAAAAGGACGAGAAAAGATACACATAGTTAACGTAACTTCTTTTTTTTCTTCTTTTTTTGTGTGTGGTGGTGGTGAAGGGGGGTGGTATAGCACTTCATTTTCAGGAATTTTTCTTTTGAGTCCTATTGGCCAAAGGTGTATGATTTACTAGGTTTATTGAAGGGGGAACATCTTGAGAGTGTTTCTGTGTTAAGGTGGAGAGATAAGTACAGGAAGAATTAGATGTAAGTATGAGAAAGAAAAAGGAGAAGAGGGAGGAGGAGGAAGAAAGAGAAGAAGGATGAGAAGCGGAGGAAATACGAGAATCAGAATCAAATAATTTATTTAGCCAAATACAGTACATCAACAAAAATACAACATATTACACTAGTGGTATGACTGAGTCCTCCAGGAGTGAGACTCCCTTAGGAAGGCCCCTTGGACTATTAATCATTGAAACAAGAAAGAGAAATCAAGACATTATGTAAGTAAATAAGTAAACTAATAATACAATTACTGAATGACATTGTACATAATTATATTAGGGGAAATTACAGGCAGTAATAGCATAAGAGACATACATTATATGTATAAATATAAATACATATACACATATACACATACACACACATACCTACATACACATACACTCATATACATCCTCATATATAAACATGGACATACATATAAAGATACACATACATATATTTATAGATATAAACATACACATACATATATATTACACAGACATACAATCATACACATACACACACACACCCAATGTACATATACATATATATACATGCACACATACACATACAAACATATATACATATACATATATACGCACATATACATATACATACATACACACATAATTACAGTATGGGAGGAAATACAAAGATGCAAGAGCAAATAATAGAAAAATATAATATAAACGAAGTACAGTTAA
>NC_091560.1:25491283-25493783 GCF_042767895.1 Penaeus vannamei
TTGTTATCATTATCAAAAGTCTTTATAATTATTTTTATAATTATCATTATTTACAGTATTGTCATAATCATTATCACTTTGATTATTTTGATGATTGTTATAATTATCATTATTATTTCATTGTTATCATCATTATCATTATTATAATTATAATAATAATAATAATAATAATAATAATAATAATCATTATTATTATTATTATTATTATTATTATTATTATTATTATTATTATTATTATTATTATTATTATTATTATCATTATTACTATTATTATTATTATTATTATTATTATTATTATTATTATTATTATTATTATTATTATTATTATTATTATTATTATTATTGCTATCATCATCATCATCATCATTGATATGATAATCATTATCATCATCATGATTTTCATCATCATCATTATTATCATTATCATGATTTTCATCATCATTATTATCATTATCATTATTGCTATTGTTATCATTATGAACATCATTCTAATGTTATTATTATCATTATTTTGATGTTGCTGTTTTTTATCATCAATAGTCTTATTATTAATATCATTATCGTTTTACTATCATTATTATTATTGCTATCATTATTATCAATATTGGTAGTAATAATATCCTTATTACTATTGTCATTATTATTATTATTTTCATAATTGATTTTATTGATATCACTTGCATCATTACTGTTATTACTATCATTGTTATTGTTACTATCATTGTTATCTTGATCATTATCATGTTTATTATTAGTGTTACTGCTACTACATTATTATCATCACTATCACTATTATTTTTTTTTCATTATTGTCATTATTATCATTATTATCATTATTATCATCGTTATCATTACCATTACTATCGCTATTCATTTTATCAATATTATTGTTATAATAATAATACTAATGATAACAGATACTGATAGAAATCATTATTATTAAAACTACTACTACTACTACTGCTATTGTTATTATTTTCCTTATTATTAGCATTACTATTATGATTACATTATCATTACCCTCTTCATCTTCATCATCATCATTACCCCCGTTAGTATCATCACCATAATCATTAATGTTGTCATGATGTTTTGTTTTACGCTTTATCGCCTCAGTGACATTTTTCGTAATCCTATCCAATCTCCGCGTCAGCTATGTTATAATCGTCATAACTTTTATATTGTTATCAGCAGCAGGTGTCCAAGATGCAGATTTATGCTGATTCAAACACGAGTCGAATGAACTTCAGCAAGTTTGATTAGAGAATCGCGGTGTATATTGATACAGCGTTGCTTCATGCTTGTTAATGTTAACCACTCTGCCAAAACTTGTATTTGTTCTCAAATACAAATACACGCACTAAAACGTTCTTTCAACCGTTGATCTTACAGTCAAATGAATTGAAACTCTATTTGTATGTTTGATCTCTCTCTGTTTACAACTGATTTCTATTTTCGCTACTATGATCGTTTCGCTAAATTTATTACGGTGAAATTAAGACACAGATGTTCAGCATTCGTCAAAACGTCATGTCACTCTCCCTCCCGTGGCGGAGAGGCGCCTCCCATCCCAAGAAGCTGCCGAAGATCTGGGTGATTGATGCTATCGACAAAGTCCTTGATTATAGACCAGCGTCTGGCCGTGTCGCATCCTCGCAGCCTCCGAGCCGGGGCGGAGAGCGACGGCGATCGTATGTATTCAGATGAGAGCGCAGCCTCGGAATTATGAGTAGGGAAAATGGCGATAGCATATTCACACTCAAGGAGCAGATGAGGAGGGGAGGAGAATGCGCGCTCGCTGAGGTGAGTAATCCTCCGGAATCGAACGGGAATTTCCTCGTTTCGGAAGGCGGGTGAGGCGGCGAGCGAGGCCTGCGCGGGGGTTGAGAATGTCTTCCGTCTGGAGTCGTCTGTTTGCGTGCCCGCGTTGCTTAGGAGATGCGAAGGAATTCGGGGAATTTCTGCATTCGGCAGGAAGCTCCTGCGCTTTGTCATGCACGTTTTATACCTCGAAGCTGACAGGTCTTGTGACGTCGTAGTCAAATATTCGCGTTTTCTTATCTCTGCAATGCTGTCTGCATCATTGCAATACCACAACATGTGATCAATATCTTGACAGAATTACTTTAAAAGCCTAATAGCAAAGCAATAGTCTACCTCTTGCAAATTAATAACAATATGTTTTCTACACAATTTCTCAAAAAGGCATGGTTATGTGAAACAAATACGAAATATAATAAACAAAACCGGGGAAATATCTATTTTCACAGGCTATATACTACCATAGTTGAAATTCACTTCCGGTGAACTTTTTTTTCCAACCGATTGACAAAATGTTACCGTACTGATAGGAAGTGGAAACACTACAAAGGGCTTCTACACATCCAATAACAATAACAATTCAGCATGATCTAAACAGTGGTACTTTTAAATGTTAACGTACAGTACTTAATGCTCGACATCCCAAAGGAACTACAATCTTTAATCCTTTTCCACATCC
>NC_091560.1:25533783-25538783 GCF_042767895.1 Penaeus vannamei
TCCCATCCCACTTTTTATCTGAACTTCCACTCCCCCCTCCCCTTATCTTTCCCCTTACTCATTCCCTGTTTTCTAAGAGTTCCCTTCGTTTCCTTTAGTCTCCTTCTCCTCCCTTTCTCCCCAGTTTCTTCTTTAAGTCCTTATTAATTTTTCCCACTCCTCTTATCTTCCTTCTATGCCTCTCCCTTAGAACAATCGTGAGAATATGCAGAAACTGACGGTCTAACAATTTCAACGTAGTGTACTTGCCTCGAAAGGAAAAATATAACAATAATAACAATAATAATGATAATGATAAGAACAAAAATAATAATTATGATCATCATGTTAAAGTATAATAGCATTCTAATAGATTCGTAATACGATGCCTATTAAATACTATTGTTATTATTATTGTTATTATTATTATCATTATTATCATTGCTCTTGTTGTGTTGGTATTGGCATACGTATTAGTTTTACTACTATTACTGATATAATTGATACAATTATCATCACCATTTTTGTCATTTTAGTTATTGGGTGTGATGATGATGGCCGTAGTAATAATTATTTTATGAATAAAAAAGAAAAGAAAAGAAGAAAAACAAAAATCAAAACCAACAATAGTTACAGCAAAACAGAGCAACAATGATAATTATTTTTTAGATGATATCATCATACAATCAATTATAAAGCATTTATGATAATGATAGCGACGACAGCGTTGATATTAATAATTAATCTAATTAACGAAGTGACTCGCCAGCAGGTAAGCCTCAGTCCCACCACATTCCCTGCTTTCTAAAACAAACATTTTCTCGGTGTTTTCTTGTTTTTTACTTCCTTATTTTTTCTAGTACACGATCACAATGTTTGTTAATTTGGCGAAACATCTTCCATCAACAGCCAGAGGACTCGAAACAAATATTTTACTTTCGACGTAAAATCCCCTTAGACACACGTTCGTCAACATTGTGTTATTGTTGACATTCTCCGAGTTTGTTTGTCACGCAAAGTTGTGGCGGCGGTGGTGGCAGCGGATTCATATTTATGTTGGGCGAGAAGCCGTTGTTGCCTCAGCTTTGATCGCCTTGTTGGAAGCTTTTCGCAACGTTCTGGGTCATTCTGTTGTCACGTTTCGTTTCTCGGAGATTTGACTACCAAGACGGTGCTTTATCTCAGGAAGAACAAGCGAACAAGAATGAAATTAGAACTGTGAGAAGTAAATCATTATAATGTAATCGTCTTTTTACTGTCACTATTCTTCTCATAGTCATTATTATGAACTTACCATCATACTATAATTATCAAATGCGTTAATATAACTGCTACTACTACTACTATTATTACTACTACAATTACCAATAATAATACCCCGACAATTGCTTCCGCCGCCGCCGCTACTTGTTCTTCTTTGACACCTACTATTACAACAACCACTACCGTAGTTGCCATTATTATTGTTGTTATTATCATTGTTATTATCATGATTATAAAAATCATTGTCATTTCTTTTTATAATTACTGTTGCTACTGTTATCATTATCACTGTCATTATTATAATCATTATCATTTTTATTTCAATGTTATTGTTATTATCATAAAATCATTATCATTATAATCATTACCATATACATTATTTCAATGTTATTATCATTATCATCATTATCATTATAATTATCATTATCATTATTATCATTGTCAGTATCAGCATCATCATTATCATCATTTTTATTATTTTCATTACTATTATTGTTTCTGTTTTTATCTTTCTTACTATTATTATCATTATTGTTGTTATTGTTACTATTATTATTATAATTATCATTATTGTATGTATTATCATAATTGTTGATGTTTTTAGCATCATTATTTTCATTGTTATTATGATTATAATTACTGTTGTTTACATTATTATTATTATTATTATTATTTTTATTATTATTATTATTATTATTATTATTATTATTATTATTATTATTATTATTATTATTATTATTATTATTATTATTATTATCATTATAACTGTGATCATTATTTTTATACTATTTTTGTTGTTATTATTATTATTATCATCATTATTATAGTTATCGATATTACAATTATCATTATTATAATCATCATTTTATAATTATTATTCTGTTATTATTATCATAGGCAGCATCATCATCATTATCATCATAATTATCATTATTGTTGTTGCAATTATTATCGTTATGCTTGTTATTGTTATTATTATAAGTTTCACCATTTTCATTATTAGTATTATTGTTATCATTATTACTATTACTATTACCACTAGCATTAGTATGACTTATCATCGTTATTATCATCATTATTGTTGTTGTAATCAGTTATCATCATTATCATTTTTATTGTTGTTATACTAATCATTCATGATTATTATTACCATCATTATTATTATTTGTAACTTTATGATTGCTTTATTTTCATTATTATTATCATTATTATTATTGTTATTACTTCTATTATCATTATTACAATTAATATTCTCGTTATTATTATAAATATCATCATGATTATCATTATTATATATTTTTCGTATTATCTCTCTATCTCTCTCTATATATACATACACACACTCATACACACACACACACACACACACACATGATGTTACTGTTCTTATCGTTATCATTTTTAATATAATTAATTTTAGTATCATCATTATTAATATCATTTTAATGATCATTATTCTCATTATTTCTGTTATTATTATTATCACAAACATCATTTTCATTATCATTATTATAAATATTATCATTATTATTATGAATATTGTCACTATAATTGCTGTACCGTCATGAATGTTCATTTCATTCTACTAGTAGAATTGCCATTCGTTATAACTATTCTGAAAAAAGTTGCTACTGAAAGGTATATTTTATAAGATTTCAGAAGTGTTGCTTATTATTAATATTATTGGTAGAGAAACCTACAATGCATAAACTAGATTTATAGAAGGAACTGAGGCATGAAGATGAAATCGAGGACGATTCCGAAACCGTTGTCTCACTTTCTTCATTAAATCTAGTGTGTGCATTGTGGGTTTTTATACCATAGTATCAACACGGTAGTGTTTTTTTTCATTGATTAATATTATTGTCGTTATCATCACTATCGTCATCATATCATTATCATCATCATCATCATAATCTACCATCACCATCTTAATTTTAATTTAATTACTATCATTATTATTATTATAACTACTATTATCATTATTATTACCAGCATTACCATTAAATTTATCATTATTATTATTATCATTAGAACAGCTCTATGTGGTATACGGTAAAATTATCTTACTAATCGACAGTCATATTTGATACAATTCCCTTTTCAACCGACTAAGTCTTAGTGTTAATTGGGACAGGAAACATACTGCATGTCAGTGTCGCAGAATATCCATACATGGTGCACGTGGAATGACGAAGGGAAGGGCAGAGAAACCCACGAATATGGCGAAGGCCTTTTCGCTATATTGCTTCTTCAGGGCAGGAAGATGCAATATAGCGAAAAGGCCTTTGGCAGATTCATCGGTGGTCCTGGTCTTCGTTGCTTTATTTACAATTTATTTAGCACCATTCATCTGTGGTGCGTACAAAAATACATATGTGTACACACTCATACACACATTCACTCACTCGCACACACGCGCGCGCACGCGCACACACGCACACAAACATACACACTCACTCACTCACACACACATGTATGTGTTTATACACACACACACACACACACGCACACACACACACACACACACACACACACACACACACACACATATATATATATATATATATATATATATATATATATATATATATATGTGTGTGTGTGTGTGTGTGTGTGTGTGTGTGTGTGTGTGTGTGTGTGTGTGTATGACCTGTCATCCATAGGTGCACAATACATCGTTTATATTTCTAATAAACAAAATGATTTCGAAACTGGTCTTGTATTCATAATGACTTCAACTTATTTAGTGTCAGCGAATAATACATCGCCTTACCTAATATCATAATAGCGAATGATAATTTAAAAAAATTAACATCAGCTGGATATAATTCAATTAACAGTCGCCATGCTGCGATTGCCCATAAAATGCGAGATGTTTAAAAAGTTAATTTAACTTTTCAAATGCCAAGAGATTTTTTTTCTTGAATTTAAAGATTCACAATTTCAGAAATAACTCTTTTGGAAGAGGTATGCGAGTCTCTTACAGACGTTCATGCGAAATTTAGATTAACTGAACATGTACAGCAACACAGGCATATATCGTTAGGAAATCATGTTAAACATTCTGCACAAGCAACGATACTTGTTGCAGTTGTTAACGTCACGAAACTGTTGGTGACTTAGCTGAATATTGCAAGGTATATTCCATCCTGGACGGGAATAAAATCCTCATCTCACAGTGAATCCATATGAATTCCAGAACGACTGTTCGAGACATGAATTATAACGAGACAAATTCTAAACCCAAGATGCCAACCATTCCATACCATGATTCGTTATGGAATGTTTCGACACCCCTACTAACGATAGTTTTCTATGTAGCTGTACACACTTACCAACAGATATATTTTCGAATACACAAAATCCAGACCCTTCAGTGTCCTCGCTTTCTCTCTCTTCTTTTTCTTTCACTCGTTCTTTATCTGTCTGTTTTTGATATTACTATTGTAATGGTAATAAAGGTAACAGTATTACTAACAATAATGCTCCCAATATCGATGTCAGTATTTACTGACATTCAAAATAATACTGAATCTGTAACGATAATTGTAGCTAAAAGCAAGGACGGAATTCTGATAATCATGAAAATAATGATATTGATACAATGAATAAAAATGACAGCAACAACTAAAGAAACAAAAGTGATCATAGCCAACTAAAAAAATAGCATGTCAATATCACTCACCATAATGGTCCTAGCATTAATGAGTTTATAACTCAAATGCATTATCTGTGATTCCAGGACTCTTAATAAC
>NC_091560.1:25581283-25583783 GCF_042767895.1 Penaeus vannamei
GTCTGTGTGTGTTTGTCCGAGCTATATAACTTAATGTGTTAGCGTACTTGAGAGTCTGAATATGCACCGTGCCTGAGCGTGTAAAGTGCACTTGTAAAGACAGTGCTTCGATAAGCACGGGGTACGAGAATTCCAGGCCCTCAGGCAAAGCCATACGTACTCTGGATTCAGGTCGAGTGAGGAGGGGCCGGTTGAAGCAGTCTGTGAATAATTAACGTCTTTGATTCAAGTAGCTTTAACCGGAATCATTACTGCTTAATCAACACGTTTCCGAACAGCTGTAGTGCGTAATTAGTCCGATCTTTGCTAATCCACTCCGGTTGATCGACGTAACATAAAATTATCTGACATTATAATACATATTCATAATCATACAACGCTCATACACAAGCAAATATTGTATACTCCATACGCGTGCTTGTATTATGTACCTTATTTCACATTTAGATATAAAGATGAATGAAGAAAATACATGGAGATATGAAATACAAATTACACACAGATTCACTAGCGCAAAAGCACACACTCACTGCACTTATGGTAGTCCATCTTTGTTGATGCAAATGAGCTGTTCTAATAGAATGAAATCATAAGGCACAATTGCAGACAAAACTCTTTGGAAATGTGTAAATAATTCTGTGTAGAATAGCTAAAATCATGTGTTTAAAAGCTCCACTCCCTGTACGCTATATAGCTTAACTGCTTCAAATGTCTCTTTTTGGCCTCTGTTCTGTGCCGGTGAGTTTGTAGGCCTATACACGAACCACAGGTGACACTTGCTCACCCTGAGAGGTTTTCCTGAAGTGCGTCAATGCGCTGATCCAGTAGAAATACAGAATGAATAAAATAAATAACCTCATAGATATGTATTTGAATAACTTCGTTTAAAGCATATTTCCTTATAAAGATGTAACACTTCCAATGTACCTCCTGCGCTGTGAAGTTGTTCCTTCTCATTCATACCTTTCTCAAAGTTTGTTAGAATAAACAACGCAGATTCCCCTTTAGTCCAGCCAATGCTTCCTCCGTCCGTACCCTATTTTGCAGTTTACATTACTCTAGATCCTAGAATATAACTTCAGTAGATCACCATATGCATATATGCACCCATAGCGGCTGAGATTACGCCCTGTAAAATTTACTGTTGCCTATGATACGGAACTAAAGTAAAATGACATAGAACTGTAATTATATGTAGCTTCAATGTCTGTTCACAGGTGTAGTAAATCAAAGGTGAGTGCAAAATCTTCCATTTCGTAAAATCTCCTTCTAAGAAAAGAAATAAAGCATCTCCCGAAGCAAGGAGACTATCAGTGATTTCTACTAACCTCAAAAATGGGTGGAGCATCTTACAATAAGAAGATAATCCGCAAATCAAAATCTTGAATAATTCCAGAGCGAATTTCCTGCGTATGACTGATCTGAATAAACACATTATGAGATTGGGAACCAAATTGAGAAGCAAGACTGGCAGGTTGGGTAGCGAATGTTCACTACTCTCCATCCCTCATTACAGAGACAGAGACGTATACATGTGAATTCAGCTTAATAACAACGATGGCTTGTCTCTGCTCTGGATAGCGGTGCGGTTTGGCTGAAGGATTTTTCTTTTTATATCAAGGTGTATCTCTGCCATTCTAATATTTACTTTTGCTATATCAAAACATATATTTTGACCCGTAAAAACAATGGTCTACAAGGGTTCCTACTATAATCTCATGTAACAACAAGTCGCATGAAGTGTTTGCGAAATGTTTTTTATCCTAGTTTACTGCATGATAGCCTCCCCAATTATACATATGCATCACCATTTCATATCAACGTCACAGCTTACAGTAACATTCAATTTTATCTATTTCTGTAAATCTATGTTTCTCTTGCCGACGAGAAGGGTAAAGGGTTATATTATTACTCGTGCTAGTTGCAGGACTCATCCTCAGAAGCCAATTAGTTGCTTCTGTTCTACCAACCTAACAAGCAGAGACAGACACGGATGAATAGTCTGAGATAGTATGAGCAGATGCGCTATATTACACAGGCACTGTAGAGAGAAGCGTTGAAGCCCGGTATTTATTGGATCTATTACTTTCTATTCATTCTTTCTATGGCCTTCCTTTGCAGTTATAAACAATATATTTATTCTGGGTTATTTATTCTGTGAATTAGATTTCCATTATGAAAATTTCAAAGGGTGAGTTATTTATGTTTCTTTTTTTATACTTTCATACTGCTTATAGTACTGCGTTTCATACTGCTTATAGTCTTCGATTAAAGTACTAACTGATTAACCAAGAAAATATGCCTTCGGATCTGAGATTTTATCTGTAAATAGATGTACAATACAAAAACAACCTATATACGAGACACGAGATATAAATTCCCTAAAAAAATGAATTACACCCCAGGTATCAAAACATCTAGACAAAGCATGGAATAAGAGACAAAGAATGCACTTTTTCGCGGGATAACCACAACACTGTTCAACTACACCCGTGTGAAC
>NC_091560.1:25747841-25760341 GCF_042767895.1 Penaeus vannamei
CCTTGTTGTCACCGAAGGGTACAAAAGAAAGAGTGGAGGAAGAAAATCATGAATAGATTAATCAGGTGGAGAACGAATGGCCATAATGAAGCCTGTCTGAAGCCTCCATGTTGTTGTTATCACGGAACCTCACACGGAAATAGTGGGATAATATTTTTTTCCACTCGATCTATCTGTTTATATATCTGTCGATTTATCTATCTGTCTATGCATGGATGTGTGGATGCATCTACCTAGTTATCTATCTATTTCTTGACGCATGTATGTTTGTATGTATGTATGTATGTATTTAGCTATGTAAGGATGTCTCTCTCTCTCTCTCTCTCTCTCTCTCTCTCTCTCTCTCTCTCTCTCTCTCTCTCTCTCTCTCTCTCTCTCTCTCTCTCTCTGTCTCTCTCTCTCTCTTTGCCTCTCTCGTTCTCTGCCTCTCTCTCTCTCTCTCTCTCTCTCTCTCTCTCTCTCTCTCTCTCTCTCTCTCTCTCTCTCTCTCTCTCTCTCTCTCTCTCTCTCTCTCTCTCTCTCTCTCTCTCTCTCTCTCTCTCTCTCTCTCTCTCTCTCTCTCTCTCTCTCTCTCTCTCTTTCCTCTCTCTCTCTCTCTCTCTCTCTCTCTCTCTCTCTCTCTCTCTCTCTCTCTCTCTCTCTCTCTCTCTCTCTCTCTCTCTCTCTCTCTCTCTCTCTTTCTCCCTCTCTCTCTCTTTCTTTCTCTCTCTCTCTCTCTTTCTCTCTCCCGCTCTCTCTCTCTCTCTCTCTCTCTCTCTCTCTCTCTGTCACTCTCTCTCTCTCTCTCTCTCTCTCTCTCTCTCTCTCTCTCTCTTTCTTTCTCTCTCTCTCTTTCTCTCTCTCTCTCTCTGTCTTTCTCTCTCTCTCTCTCTCTCTCTCTCTCTCTCTCTATCTCTCTCTCTCTCTATCTATCTATCTATCTCTCTCTCCATCTGCTGCTTCTACTCCTCCCACTATTCCTCCTGCTCCTCCTCCTGCTCCACCTTCTGCTCCATCTTCATCTCCTTCTCATCTCCCCCCCCCCACTTCTTTCTCTCTTTCCTCTCTTTCTTTCACTTTGGAATGTCACACGTAAATATGATCCAGTTATACCCTGCTTAAATTACAAACATAACAGCGACATAAAACTGGAGCACCATAATAGAAAAAAGAAGGAAAATAAACAAAGAACAAGAAAAAAAGTCAAAAGAGGTGAAATAAGAGAAAGAAAGAAGGGAAAAAGACAAAACAAAACGAAAGGCAAAATCGCCCACACTCGCCGTTGTAAAACAGACGCGCACAAAGCAACGGTTCCTTTAACGTCATAAAACTATTGTACAGGCTGTGCGTGCAAAATGCCTTAATTGCAACAATGTAAAAGAATAAAAGTTGCACATTTTCTCGCTCCACAAAACCCACAATTGCAAGAGAGTAAGGAGAAGGAAAAAATAGCCAGGGAAAGGGACCCCACATGGCTGCCATCGAGATAAAAGTAATAAAGACCATAAATGATACTTAAACCTCCTCAAGATCGGAAACCAATATCGGCATGCATTATTCTGCACAATATATACATATATGCTCCACACGCCACCAGCCCCTTCGCTTTCCACGGGCGCTTGCTGGGCGCCGTGTTTGCGGATTTCGCTTGGCCTCTGTTTCCGTCTGTCTGTTTGTCTGTCTGTCTGTCTGTGTTTCTGTATCTCTATCTCTGTCTCCGTTTGTATGTCTCTCTGTCTCTGTTTCTGTCTGTCTGTCTCTGTTTCTGTATCTGTATCTATGTCTCTGTTTGTATGTCTCTCTGTCTCTGTTGCAGTCTGTTTATGTCTCTTTCTCTGTTGCAGTCTGTTTTTGTCTCTTTCTCTGTTGCAGTCTGTTTTTGTCTCGGTCTCTGTCTGTCTGTCTTCGTCTCTGCCTGTCTCTGTCTACCTGTCTCTATCATTGTCTCTGTCTGTTTGTCTGCATCTCTCTCTCTCTCTCTCTCTCTCTCTCTCTCCCTCCCTCTCTCTCTCTCTCTCTCTCTCTCTCTCTCTCTCTCTCTCTCTCTGTCTCTCTCTCTCTCTCTCTCTCTCTCTCTCTCTCTCTCTCTCTCTCTCTGTCTCTCTCTTTCTATCTATCTATCTATCTATCTATCTATCTTCTCTCTCGCTCTCTCTCTCTCTCTCTCTCTCTCTCTGTCTCTCTCTCTCTCTCTCTCTCTCTCTCTCTCTCTCTCTCTCTCTCTCCCTCGTCGCCTTCTCCTCTCCCTCACACCATCTCATCACATTTCTTCCCTCTGCTAATCTTATAAAGTCCATCATGTCTGTTTTTTCTTTGTTTTAATCTTTTTCGTTACCTTCTCATTCCTTCCTCCACATTGCATCTCTGCTCCCTCCCCCTTCCCCCTCCCTTCCGTTACTCCTAACATAAGCTCCTTTTCATATCCCTTCCTTCGAAATTCCCTACGCTTATTTTTCCACTCTTTCCTATCCCTTAACATTATCCTTTACATCCAGTCCCTTAATCATTTCCCTACTCTTATCTCGTCTTTTTTCTCTCCCTTCCCACTATCCTTTCCTATCATCCTCCACTTTTTCTTCTACCCTCCCTCTCACTTCTCACTCCCAACCTTTCCTCTCTCTCTCTCTCCACCCATTCCCCCTTCTTCCTTTTTCCTTCCTTCCCTCCACTCTCTCCCTTCTCCGCTCTCGCCCTCTCCTTTTTCTTCTTCCAGCATTTACTTCCCCCTCCCTCCACCCTTTCCTGACTCTTCACTCCTTTCCTCTTCCCTTCCTCTACCATCCTTCCCCTCCTTTCCTCTCCCCTTCGCAACCCTTTCCTCTCTCCTTTCGCACCCTTTCCTTTTCCCTTTCGCATCCCTTTCCCTACCCTCCCCCCCCCTTGTTACCCCCTCCCTCTCTCCTCGCTAATCCCCCTCCACCCCTATTCTCTCTACTTCTTTCCTCTAGATGATATTGACCAAGGCTACTTTGCATACACTATTTTCCTCTTAGGATTAGAAATTTTGAAAAATAAAATAAAAAGGGGGGATGAAACAGGAAGGAAAAAGGATTTTGAAATGAGAAAGAAGAAGAAAAACAATCTTATAAAAAGCTGAATTTAACTGCCCCTCCCCCCTCCACCTCCTCTCCATTTAACAGACCCCCAACCCCCACCTCCCTTTCCCTCTCCCTCCTCCCCCTCTTCCATGTGCTAGAGTTTGTCGACTTTTTAACCCGAGCGAGAAAATAACGAGTTTCGGTTTAATCATGTTTCCTTTTTCCCCTTTTTTGAAGATTTTCCCCTCACTTTTTCAGAAGGTTCGTCGCTCCAGTACACGTCCGCTGATGGGTGCCAGACTCGCAGATCTGACGTTATATATAGTTTCCGTTCGAGTGTGGAAACCTTATTGCGATTTTTATGGAACGCTCTATCACGGCTTTTATGTTTGATGTTATAATTCATTTTTCTTTTTCGTTTCCAAGTTTTTTACCTTTTGATGCATTGTTGTTTCATTTATATTTTCATTTTCAGTACATTATTTTTTTTTCACCTGTCCTCACCACACCTGTATATTTCTTTAATTTTAATCTAGCTTGATTCTCTTTGATTACCATGTCCTTTGCCTTTTGATAAGTGGCCATTCAATTTGAAATTCAATTCATTACTCTATTTCTAAATACTATTTCCCCTTCTAATATGACATTATTTTGTAATGGTTAATGTATTCTTAATCTTATTTTCTTCTCGTTTATTGCGATGCTCTTGGCAAGTCCATAAATTGGTTGTTCTATTCGTGATTTTAATTTCTAATTCCTTGCTCTCTTTATTTCTCTTAACGTGTCGTTTCCTTTCCCTTTTAATATGCTGGGCCTCCCTTCCCTCGGCGGAGGCAGCGGCGCCCCCGCCATGTTTACCTTGTTTAATTGTCCAGAGCAACCTCGAGACAGCTATTGTTGCGGTGCTGATTAAATTGCACCTGTGATAGCACATGATTTAATGCACTAACTCGCCTAGCATCACAGCACATTCTTGTCGAGGGCTTTCGAGAGAAGGGTAGAAAGTTAACACAGCCAATATTTTACTTGCCCAAGTAATAACAAACAGCGTTTATGTGCGCGTGTAAACTCGAGAGTTGTAACATTCCAAGCTTCGGAGTACTGGGTTTAATAAAGATAAACATAATTTTACTTCGACGCGTTAAATTCTGTGTGGGCGTGTCTGAGCGTGTTTCTCGAGCGGAAGGGGCGTGGCGTCAGAAGAGAACTATTTGTAGAATATCATATACATATTTTTACACATTTGTACACATGCTTACACGAGATGTGGAGTTATTCATTTGCGATATGAATTATAAAAAAAAAAATCTGAAATGCAGCCGGTTTTAACAAAGCCCGGGGTCATTTCACTCATCTTTCATATTTGATATTAGTACACGTTCTTTTCCATAAAACAGTGAAAATGAATGATGAAAATGGGTGCCGGATGAATGGGATTCTCTGGATTTAGTTTCAGGATCTACATTTGCGTGCACGTTGGAGCGCTTCCATGCGTAGGAACAAAAGGAATGGTCTACCCAACAAAAATCACAATGCATTTTATTTATCTATTCACACATATATCTACTTCGATATCTAGGTCTTTGTTTATTCACTTACTTATCTATTTTTTATATGTTAACTATTTATTCATTTATTTTATTATCAAGACAAATATGCTCTACAAAGTTTGGTAATGTCTGGATAAAAATAACCTGTACGAATGACAGTTGGATTTCAAATAATTTTCATCCGTTTTCAGAGACTAAAAATCATCATTAATCTATTCTTTACCTTTTATCCAATGGCATTGCCAATTTCTCAATTATCAGATAGATCAATAAAATCATCAACATTTCATCAGCTAATCAAAATCATTATCAGTTACCTATCAATCACCAATTAATTATCTTTTCCCTACCTCTCAATCTGTCATCGTTCATCACAGATCTATCAAGTGCCTCGATAAAAATAGATATAAAAGAGACAAGATTAAAAAGAAAAAAAAAAGAAAAGCATAATAGATTCTTTTTAAATATATATGATAGTTTGCCCATAACTTTACATCCGTTCTCTCAGTTCCTCCTTTTTAAGCATTCTGTTTTCTGTTTTGTCTCATTGAGTCGTCTTTTATTGTGAGTTTTGTCGTCGGCGCCGCGGAAATGAGTGACTTATCGTGAGCCTTTGCGTTTCCATTACACAACAGAGCTGATCTGCTCAGCGACAGCATTCCAGAGAAAATGAGTGATAGAGGAGGTAATTAGCATCGATGACCGTACCCGCAGTTAATTAAGCGAACTTTGAATGAACTCTCAGGTAATCTGACTACCCGAATTTAACTGCCGAGTCGTGTTAGCGCTCGCACGTACCATGCCCCTCTTCCCCCTTCCCTTCCCCCTCCGCTCCCCCATACCCTACCTTCCCCCTCCCTTCCCCTCCACCCTACCCCTCGAGGATCCTACTCGTTACACCCCCCCCCCCCCCGTAAGTAGTCCAACCCTCGCCACTTTCCGCAATTAATTGAAAAAAAGAGAAAAGAAAAGGGATCGAAACCTCTTGTTTATGGATGATCAATTCATTTATATGGTAACGATCGTATAATTCGATGCGGGTTTCGATAGGGAGAGAGAAAGGGAGAGAGGGAGGGAGGAAGGGAAGGGAGGAATAAGCAAAGGAGGAAGGGAAAGTTGTAAAAGGGTGTGCGGTGGAGAGGGGAGGGAGGGAGGAGGGAAGATAGGAGGTCTCGTTCAAATTAAATGGGAATCAAATCCTCCTCCACCCTACCCCCCATTAGCCCAAAGTTAAATAGAAGAATGGGGGAGGACGCTCTGTTGACTTCCGACTAACTAAATAGTGGGAGCGCCAATTCCAACCAAATATATGGCCAGTTTTTTTCGTTAATATGCAAATGAGGTGTTACCCTCTTTAATTCGCTTTTAATTTTCTTGCTGCTGTATAATACCGATGTTCAATATAAGGCAGAATGTATTCCTAACTTTAATTTTGCCATTCCTTACATTTCCGATGGACGGAGAAGCGGAGAAAGAAATCAATATAAACTCTCTTTCGTGCTCTATATCTCTATCTATATCTATCTATTGCTGTCTATATACCTATCATTCTATTTCTCATTTACTCATTTTCATTTTCTCTCTCTCTCTCTCTCTCTCACACACACTCTCTCTGTCTCTCTCTCTCTACCTCCCTCCCTCTCTCTCTCTCTCTCATTCTCTCTCTTCCTCTCCCTCTCTCTCTCTCTCTCTCTTTCTCTTTCTCTTTCTCTTTCTCTTTCTCTTTCTCTCTCTCTCCTCTCTCTCTCTCTCTCCTCTCTCTCTCCTCTCTCCTCTCTCTCTCTCCCTCTCCTCTCTCTCTCTCCTCTCTCTCTCTCTCTCTCTCTCTCTCTCACACACACACACATACACACACACCACACTCACTCATTCTCTTTTTTTCTCTTTCTCTTTCTCTTCCTCCCCCCTTTCTTTCTCTTTCTCTCTCTCCCCTCCCTTTCTTTCTCTTTCTCTCTCTCCCGCTCCCTCCCTTCCTTTTCTCTTTCTCTGTCTCTCTCTCCCTCTCTTTTCTTTCTCCCCCTTTCTCTTTCTCCCTCCCTTTCTTTCTCTCTCTCCCTCTCCCTCCCTTCCTTTCTCTTTCTCTGTCTCTCTCCTCCCTCTCTTTCCTTTCTCTTTCTCTCTCTCCTCCCCTTTCTTTCTCTCTCTCCCTCTCTTTCTCTCTCTCTCTCTCTCTCTCTCTCTCCCTTTCTCTCTCCCTCCTCTCTCTTTCTCTTTCTCTCTCTCCCTCCCTCACTCTCTCTTTCTCTTTCTCTCTCTCCCTCCCTTTCTTTCTCTTTTCGCTTTCTCTCTCCACTCTCTTTCTTCCCTCTTTCTCTCTCTCCCTCCCTTTCTTTCTCTTTATCTCTCCCTCCCTTTCTTTCTCTTTTCTCTCTCTCTCTCCCTCCCTTTCTTTCTCTTTTGCTTCTCCCCCTTTCCCCTTTCTTTCTTTCTCTCTCCCTCCCTTTCTTTCTCTTTCGCTTTCTCTCTCTCTATCTTTCTTTCTCATTCTCTCTTCCTCCCTGTCTTTCTCTTTCTCCCTCCCTCCCTTTCTTTCTCTGTCTCTCTCCCTTCCTTTCTTTCTTTTTTGCTCCCTCCCTCCCCTTTCTTTCTCTTTCTCTCTCCCTCCCTTTCTTTCTCTTTCTCTCTCCCTCCCTTTCTTTCTCTTTCTCTCTCCCTCCCTGTCTTTCTCTGTCTCTCTCCCTCCCTTTCTTTCTCTTTTGCTCTCTCCCTCCCTTTCTTTCTTCTTTCTCTCTCCCTCCCTTTTTTTCTCTTTCTCCCTCCCCCCTTTTCTTTCTCTTTCTCTCTCCCTCCCTGTCTTTCTCTTTCTCCCTCCCTCCCTTTCTTTCTCTTTCTCCCTCCCTTTCTTTCTCTTTCTCTCTCCCTCCCTTTCTTTCTCTGTCTCTCTCCCTCCCTTTCTTTCTCTTTCTCTCTCCCTCCCTTTCTTTTTCTTTCTCTCTCCCTCCCTTTCTTTCTCTGTCTCTCTCCCTCCCTTTCTTTCTCTTTTGCTCTCTCCCTCCCTTTCTTTCTCTTTCTCTCTCCCTCCCTTTTTTTCTCTTTCTCCCTCCCTTTCTTTCTCTTTCTCTCTCCCTCCCTGTCTTTCTCTTTCTCCCTCCCTCCCTTTCTTTCTCTTTCTCCCACCAACCTATCCGTTTATCTTCGTTTTAGAATACAGATGACCTGAACGATCACTTGCTTTCTTACCTCCAAAACTTTGATAAGGCCCTCCATCACCCCGCGCCTGAGACGACCAGCTATAGCTCGTCCGGGACACTCGTGATGTATGCAAGGTCGGAGCCTGATGCCTGTCGAGCTGGCTTAAAAGTGTTAAGCTCTTTCGAAGTCGCGATTCGCCGGCAGTGCGCCCGTCTAACTTACGCATCAGACGAGACCGGGTGTAAATCTCGGAGAAGACTGGGAATCGTTCGGTGAAATGACTGTGAGGGAATGTGATGGAATCGTCGTTAGTACGTGCGTGAACTGGGGTATGTGTGATACTCTTGTTTAGAGACTGTTTCTGTAGGGTATAAGTATAATGACGCTAGTTTGCTGCGCGGCTTAAAGGGATAATAGTCCTACCATGATAAAGTTTCAGCGTCCCAACATTCTTTCAGTTACTGTAACGACTGACTGTAGTGTAATTTCCAAGCAGGGGCGTCCGTAAGAGGCATTGGCAACGCAACGAAAATGTTTCATGATTTTCCAACCTTTGATCATTAACTACGGCTGCAATGACTCGCCACATTCTTAAGTGACGTTTTGGCTCATGCAATGCGACCGGTTTGCATGTCTCGAGTAGCCGACTAAGCAAAGCAGGCTGGTTTGCTTAAATATCCCTCAGCTTTACTTTTTAATATTACACCTCATTGTATGCAAAATTTTGGTCATAACTGCTATTGCAATTACATTTTCTTTTACATTTTCGTTGCAATTGTTGCGTGCTTTTTTTTCTTCTGTTTCTTTCTTTCTTACATATTCATAACAGAATTCAGATACCCTTTTTAAAAGCACTCGAGCCAATGTGTATACCACGAATAGCCACTCAGAATTCCAGTCATGCAATTCAAACAAAGACAAAAGTGATATTGAATATTATCTTTTATGGTTATTTAATCGTTCGCTAATCTCTGTGTGGGGAAGGGATGGAAAGGGAGCATAAAGATATTAGTGTGAATAAGGGCGCGGGGTGAGCATTAGATATGGCGAGCGGGGGAGAGGAGCGTCCGTGGGAGGAAGGGGTCGCGCGTGGTATGAATGGAGCGGCCGGGGAATGGTGGAGAAAGAAATAAGGATAGTCTAAAATAAAGCAGGATAGATCATTACCTGGAGAAGGTGCTTAAGCGGAAATAAATCGTTGGAGAGGCGGGCTGGCGCGTTTTATGGGTGTTTTATCCACGCTGTATGCGCTGCTGCATGCATTATATGTCGGGGTGTGCTTGTACTTCCGCTGTGTACATAGCGCTGTAAATGTTATATGTAACGGGTGAGCATGAGTATTTGTGTCGATATGCGAGTGGGTTATATTTGCATTGTGTTTGGAATGTCTCTGTTGGTATGTAATCAGTTCCGAAGACATAACAATCGAGTAAGATTTTTCATTTATAACAACAAAGTTGAATTTTGTAGAACATTCCAACACTTGGAATTGAATGCTCTGGGCATTACTTTTGTTTTACAACACAGTAAAGTGTGATATTTTCATTGGCGTTTTTTTTTAGAGGAAAGCGAAGTGTGCTAATATTGAACGACGCATTTCACTAGCCGTAGTCACGAAGTATGCGAAAAAGTACATTTCACAAACAAAGCTGTAAAATGGAGATAAAAAGGGAAAACAAGTCCCCCTAACAAATCTGGAAAGAAAGAGAAATAAAAACAAATAAAAAACATAACTCCCCCGTTATATTCGCCGTGGCTGCCAATACATCAGCCGCATTTTTGGCGGAGTCAGCCGTAGAAGCAAACTCGGGAACAATTCCTCTCCGGTAATGAATCACGGGACTTTTCTCCCGGCGCGCTTTTACGGCAGCAACAATGAAAACCTTAATCCTAATGGAAAGTATGAGTGTTTACTTCGCAGGCGAAAGGACAGCTTGCAAATCCAAGGAGAAATACTGCCAATTTCGTGGCCTCACTCCCCCGCCCGGAATTGCAAGCGGCTGCTGCTCGCGGACGCTTCGGCAATCCGCCAAGTTGCATGTTTATCATTTGTATCGATTAATATATCGCTCATGATGACTATAATTTGTCTCTCCGCGGCGCGATGGCGTCGCTTATTGCGTGTACACGAACGGCGCTGCTGCGGAGGCCAGCGGGAAGCACGCTGCAGTTCGGGCGACAAAAAGGCGTGAGGGCGGGAGTGTCCGTGTTGAGGGAGTTTTGGACGTGCCTGCGCGTGCGTGCGTGAGGGAGGGAGGGTGCGTACGCTTGTGTTTTTTTTAAGTTATTTATTAATATGCATATGTATACATGCATATACATATATGTACATACATACATATATATATATATATATATATATATATATATATATATATATATATATATATATATATATATATACACACATGTATATACATATATTTACATGTATATGCATATATATACATATATATACATCTATCTATCTATCTATCTATCTATCTATCTATATCTATCTATCTATCTATCTATCTATCTATCTATCTATCTATCTATCTATCTATCTATCTATCTATCTATCTATATATATATATATATATATATATATATATATATATATATATATATACATATGTATACCCGCTCAAACAAACACACACACACACACCATTCACTCACTTATTCATTCATTCATTCATTCACTCACTCACACACACTGCCACCCTCACTGCGTCTCGATTTTCCTTTGTATTATTCTCTCTCGATCATTCACGCATATGTCCCTTCCTCCCAAAATCTTATTTCATTATACACCATAACTCCATAATTTCAGCATACACATCTGCTTTATCGTCGCCAAAGCACAATTAAGCGTCGTAAAAAGAGAGAAACGCAATCAGGGACGCAAAATTAGAGGCGCCCTTTTTGTCTCTTATCCCGAGAGATAAGAAGAAGGGGAAAAAAACTCTTTATCATTATTCGGTCTATATTCCACCTCATATCCCCGCGTCCCCCTCGCCGTCCCTGGGTGAGCCATTAACCTGATAGCTAGTCTGAGCCAGATTTAATTCCCGTTCATCACATTTCATTCATCACGGTAATGGGGGAAAAATAATCCAGGGTGACGAGAGATACTACACATTCAATCCCAGGCTCAGCGGCCGGGCGGGGATATTGGATGCCGGGAGACTCTACGGAGACAGCGCGCCCGCTTTGGCTGCACGCGGGTCCCTCGGCTTCGGGTGATGTGGGCGGTGATTAGCGCGGGCGACGGACATCCTGCCTCACCTGTGTGCCGCAGCGGGTCAATAATAATCAGGGGCTCAGCGGGAGTTGCGGGTGGGGGGAGGGGGGAAGGGTGGGCGGTTGGATTGGGGTGTGTCGGATCTACGATGGGGGAGGGGGAGGGGGAGGGAGAAGGGGAGGAGGGTGGATGGCAAGGTGGGGGGGGGGGTGTCAGATCTACGATGGGGGATGGGGTGGATGGATAGGGGTGTGCCAGATCTACTACGGAGAAGGTGGACAGGGGTGTTTGGAGTAGAGGCGTGTCAACTCTACTTGTAAACTACAAGAAGGTCATGGGATGGATGGAGTAGAAGTGATCTACCAGGGGGAAGGGGGTGGGTGGAGTGGTCATGTGTCAGATCTACTAGAAGGAGAGGGATGGAGTATCGGTGTGTCGGATCAATTAGGATGGATGGGGGGGGGATGAAGTAGTTCATCAAGTCTTCTAAGGGTCGGGGTGGGTATTATAGTGTCAAGTCAATGAGCTCGAGTGGGGGTATCAAGGTGTCTGACCTTGGGGGTAGACGAGAGGGTATTACAGCCTAAGGTCTGTAGGTAAGAAAAGGGATAATGGTGTCAGACCTAGTGGTAGGGGAAGGGGTGTTATAGCGTCAGATCTATGGGGAGCATAAGGGGATAATGATGTAAGTTATATCATAAACACCACAGGATGATGTTTTAGCAATCATTTACAAAAGAGGTGATGGTTTTTTAAGACGATAACTAGAGCATTAACGCTTTCATAGTCATATACATCATGTTATGCAACAGTTATGCAACACTCCAATGTAGACTAAAACATTAATTACGAATATCTTCCTATGGAGCGAACGCACTGGCCTGTCACAGTCGTTGGGGCTTTGCCGGAAGAGCGGAAACTTCTTTGTTGCTGCCATTTACAAGAAGCAATCATTTCCTTGTCTCTCTCTTTTTCCTGCTCTTCTCTGCAGTCCGTCAAGGCGCTCGCTGGAGCATGAGGTATAACATGATCAAGGAACTTTTATTTCCACTGAACCTGCTGACGTCAGTGAGAGTTTTTAAGTGTCAAGGTCGTCATCATTCTGCGACGTCTGGATGAGAGATATACTATGCCTCTAAGGTATCCTCCATAGAGCACTGTTTTTTATTCTGTGTATGAGCTACGTTGGTCTTGTTCCACTGGTTCTTAGATAAACGAGTGTCTAGATCATCCTTACGATGATGCTTTTCAATAACAGTGCATGTTGTTAAAATAAATCTTGAATCCTTTGGTCCGGTACAGCTCAGTGGCGCATCTAAAATGAGCAGGATTGCCAATTTCATTACAGAAGGGAAACGAGTTTTTTTAAGGATATTGCCACCATCGGAGTGAGGTCTGGTGCGGAAACCTGTGATTTACCTTCACTTGCGATAGTGTGTGTAGTTTACCGTCGGAAATAAGGGGAGAGTTGTCCAGTCAACCTTGTGTTCTTGTGTTTGTGCATCATTCGTGAAATTGCTTCTGATATTCATGATGTATTTTTAGTGCTATACTTACAGTAATAGTATCCTCCTA
>NC_091560.1:25785194-25787694 GCF_042767895.1 Penaeus vannamei
AGCGGACACTCCTTGCTCAGCGGGCTCTTCCTGCTCAGCGGGCATCTGTTCAGCGGGCTTCTCCTGCTCAGCAGGCATCTCCTGCTCACCGGGCACCTCCTGTTCAGGGGGCACTTCCTGCTCAGCAGACACCTCTTGCTCAGGGAACACCTCCTGCTCAGCGGGGACCTACTCTCATCTGGCTCCTGCTCAGTGGACACATCCAGCTCAGCGGGCACATCCTGCTAAGCGGGGACCTCCTGCTCAGCGAGAACCTGTTCAGCAGGCTCTTCCTGCTCAGTGGACACCTTTTGCTAAGCGGGCCCTTAGTGCCCAGCGAGCTTCTGCTCATTGGGACCTAATACTCATCGGGTACCTCCTGCTCAGCGGGCTCTTCCTGCTTAGCGGGTTCGTCCTGTTCAGTGGCCACCTCCTGCTCGGCGGAGACCTGCTTAGTAGGTTCTTTCTGCTCATCGGGCTCTTACTGCTGAACGGGCTCCTGCTCAGCGGGCACGTCCTGCTCAACGGGGATCTCCTACTCAGCGGGCTCCTGCTCAGCAGACACTTCATGCTTAGCGGGGACCTACTAGCGGGTTTTTCCTGCTGAGCGGGTACATCCGGCTCATCGGGCTCTTCCTGCTCAGTAGACACCTCCTGCTCAGTGGATACTTCTTGCTCAGCGGGCTTCTCCTGCTCAGCTGGCATCTCATGCTCAGCGGACACCTCCTGCTCAGCGGACACCTCTTGCTCAGCGGGCTCCTCCTACTCATCGGGGATATCTTGTTCAGCGGGCACCTCCTGCTAAGTGTGGACTCGCCTCGCCACGTGCTCAGGTGAAAAGGGGGCGTGGCAGCTGGTCGCTCAAGTACTCCACCGGAGACGCCCACTACTGCAACTGAGGGCCGAGTTGAGGGGCGTGGGCGTCTTTCTTTATTCATTTTCTAAAGAATGGAGTGGCGATTTCATTTCGGGAAATTCAATTTGGTTTTGGTAATTTCACTAAGGAGATATTTCACTTGAAGATTTGGTTATATTTTCGTAGGGATTTCAGCGTTGTTAAAAATTCCTGCGTTATTAGCAAACGAACTGGTCTTGGTTCTTGTGACGGATTGCTTTAAATTTTATCTTATTTTATTTATTTATATTAATTTATTCATCTATTATTATTACTATTATTGTAGGAAATTAGCTTTCGTTGGACATCTATGATCATAATTGATATCAAAAGCCGAAGGTATAATTTTGATTTATCTTTTTTTGTGGATTGTTTCTTGTTTGTAATCATTTTCGTTAATTTTGAAGCTATTTTCGAAAACTGTTTGGAATCAAACACTCAGAACTGACGACATCCTTTGACTTTTAAAAGAACCAAATTATTCACACATGGTCTGTTTCTATTCTCCTTCACCACCACCGTCAGTCCACTACTCTACTTGCTCCTCTTACTCTTCCGCAATTTCTTCTCTCCTCCTCCTCTTCCCTTTCTTCCTTCTACCCTCCTACTCCTACTCCCATTCCTCCTCTCTTCCTCTTCCTCCTCAATTCCCCCCATCTCCCTCTTCCCATTCTTTCCCTTATCCCCGCCTTCTCCTTCACCCTCATCACCCTCTTTCCTTTTCTCCCTCACCGCTCCTACTCATTTACATAAATATAATTAAATTCGCCATACATATATCGTTTAATTATTATCATCATAAGTTTCATCATTATCATGCACATATGCATATATATATATATATATATATATATATATATATATATATATATATATATATATATATATATATATATACATATATATACATATACATATACATATATAAACATAAATATATAAATATATATATATATATATATATATATATATATGTATATATATATATATATATATATATATATATATATATATATATATATATATATATATATATATATATACATATATAACCTCTCCGATCTGGACCCGAACCCTCGCGCTGCAGGCAGGTAACTGGAAGACGGACGCTGTACCACTGAGCTACACGACCCACTGAGAGAAGTGTGCAACTAGGAGCTGTCTACCTTCCATAGACATTACCTATCTATTCATACGTGAGTAAGGATAGCCAAAGTTTACACACACACTCCCCCTGGGTTAGGTGAAGAGAACTCGATGGATATTGATAGAGCTGTTCAAATCTCAAATGAGAAATTCTGGAGGTGTCTTTAATGAAAGCTGGAATAAAGCGCTACCGCATTGATATGGTGAATAAATAACCTTTCCGATCGGGCTTCGAACCAACGCCGTCGCAGGCAGGTACAGTGGCACATCGTCCGTCATGCAGTTGCCTACAACGGCGAGGGTTCGAGTCCCGATCGGAGAGGTTATCTATTCATTATATCTATGCGGTAGCGCATTATTCCAGCTTTCATTATATATATATATATATATATATATATATATATATATATATATATATATATATATATATATATATGTGTGTGTGTGTGTGTGTGTGTGTGTGTGTGTGTGTGTGTGTGT
>NC_091560.1:25840194-25845194 GCF_042767895.1 Penaeus vannamei
GAATCCGGAGGGGCAGTGAAAATATTGCCCGTGTAACTACCTGAGCTGACATGCGGTTTACATGCAATATATTAAAAAATATATAGCTAGAAAAAAATGCTTTGACATCGTTTAATGTTTTCGCATAAGTCCTTCCTGAGGAACACGAATACAGCACAAGATTTTGTCAGACTAACTTGAGCTTAAACTAATTGTATTTCAGTAATCATGATTTTCACGCTGAAAATATGTCAGTAACCAAGAGCGATTAAAGGCAACAAACTCTAACGTTTTTATTCTGTTGCATAAAAACTCACAACGCACAAAAGAAATTCACTTAAACAATATACAGCAGTTTCGAAGTCCTTCTGGATTTCAATTTCTGATTTGAAAATGGAGTCCATGTGGAATTTGAAAATGTTATCTCACTTTTTTATATCACCCAAGTATAAATAAAGCCCACCATCTGAGGTTGACAAATTAAATATATATATATATATATATATATATATATATATATATATATATATATATATATATATATATATATATAATACTTGATAAAGTGCTACTAAATATTCATACATATATAATACAAGCACAAAATTACCAACGCATGTACGGCGTTTATACATTTGTGTTTGCTTTGCCTGTGAGTGTTTGTTTATACATATCTAACGGAAGAGAATCTAATCAGTATAATATGCAAGTCTAGTGGTTGGTTTAGTAATTCCTTCATACTACATCAGCTAAAAATTGCGCTTTTTATTTCTCATTTCCGGTGACACGATATCAATTAAACCTTCCACAAGGGAAATGGCATTCATTCCTAAAATGCATTGACGTAAAATTCATGACCATCGCAGCATAATGTGCTGTTAGATTTGGCGACATTATTTAGAATATGACGTCAATGACATTTGCAGCTCGTAAAATATTGATGCAATATGAATATTTCAAAAATATTGAATAGTATCGAAAATCAGTGGATAAAAATATAATACATATATCAACAGTTATTAATAAAATAAAGAGAGGAGCTAGTGATTAATCATACACTTTCTATATCCATACTTTCTATCTATTTGCAAACAAGATCAATAGAATTTACACGGAAAAACACGCGAAATACACAGAGGTAATTGGGTCCTATCCGTCTATCTGCCTGTCTATCTTTTTCATCCACCAACCTTCCATCCATCTATCTCTCTATTTCTCTCTCTATCTATCTTTCTTTCTATTCATCTCTATCTCTCTCTATATATATATCTTTCTTCCTATTTATCTCTATCTATCTATCTATCCGTTCATTCATCCATCAGTTATTACCGAATTTATACACCAGCAGTGCAAGCATCATGATATAAGTTATCGCAGACAAAAGGGATACAGATACGAACGTTGGTGCGCAAGCATGGTGTAAAACAGGGTGCTTTCAGCGCAAGAAGCACCTGCGCAGTGGACATCACCTACCCCAGCAGCTGCATTTTAGACTAGTCTGCAAATAATTCAAAGGAACATTTTAGCAGCATGAAGGAAGGTTATACCTGTCAGAGGAGGAAAAACAAAAGCTGTTCTCGTAACATCTCTCGCCAGCAGCGGCTGAGCCAGCCTCAAAAGGGGATTCCACTGTAGTCGCAACTTTATAGGAGGTCCACTCCCTTTTTCCTTGCGGAAACAACCTTCTAAATAACTTTAAGCGGAACGCTCTTTTCTTCTACGTGTTTTATTTATAAGAAACTTGAATCTGAACTAAGTTTTTAATAGTTTTTCATTTCGTTTCGAAAACTTCCAGCTTTTAATACTGAGGAATTTCAATTCGTTCTTGTTTTTTTTGCCCAGAAAATAAGAAAATATTTAAAAACATTTGGTACTAAAAGGCGGAGAGTTTCAAAACGAATTTTAAAACTATCACAAAGTGAATGAATGTACATTCAAAAGCGGGGGCTCGGACCCTCCCATCACCCCCCCCCCCCCCGTGGCCCCACCACTGTCGCGGGCTGAGGTCACCAGACCAGACGAAACAGACACCCGAGACCGAGAGGCTGGGGCTCCCGAGGACATCACGCTGTCACCTGTTCTATTTTTATTTTGTTTTTATTTTCTATTGATATTATTGCTATCATTATCATTGTTATTATCATTACCATTCGAAGTATATTTGTATCATTTGTACATTATTAACGACTGCCCTCTGTCTACGTGTATCTTAATGACGTATGAGAAAGGTAATATGAATCATTTTGGTTCGTGTTCATGTGCGCTGCCATTCCCTAAAGAAAAACTCAGTTTCTATTGCTGTTCCCGATTTCATTTTCTTGTTAGTTTTAATCCATCCGTGTTTATCCATCCATCTATTCGTCCTTCCTTTCTTCCTTACTTACTCTCATCCATCTATCCATCCATCTACCCACCCACCCATCCCTTCATCGGTCATATCTATTTATCATGCATCTATCCACCCGGTAATCCACCCATCCATCCATTATATCCACTCACCCATCCGTCGCTCCATTCATATATTCGTTCATCTCTCTATATATAGAACGTATGCAAACGAGAGCGGTGAAGTATACGCGTTAAAAGTGACGAGAAACATTGGGAAAATTGCGCATTTTGTCTGCTGGTATTTGTCTCTTTATCTAACAATCTATATACTTTCCTATTTATTTATCCATCTATCTGTATTTCTATCTAGGTATCCATCCATCTCTCCATTCATCGTCCATCCATGCATCCATCCAGTCTACAATAGATGTACAAAAGAGAACGATAACATTTTTGCCCAAAAGAGACCGAGAATATTGGAAAATACCGGAGAAAATTGCGCTACTTTTCTATCAGGTTAACTGTCTGTTTACCCTTCTATCTACCCATCGTTTATGTGTAGATCTAACTACCTTCCAGTCTGAATATCTGTCTGTCTGTCTTTTTCTTTCTCTTTCTCCCCCCCCCCCCCTCTCTCTCTCTCTCTCTCTCTCTCTCTCTCTCTCTCTCTCTCTCTCTCTCTCTCTCTCTCTCTCTCTCTCTCTCTCTCTCTCTCTCTCTCTCTCTCTCTATCCCTTTACTTATCTACCTTTCTATATATATCCATCTATCTTTAGTAACGAGAATGATAAAAAAAAAAAATGCGCCAAAAGGGACCCGCGAAATATTGGGAAATACCAGAGAAAATTGCGCCGCCCTCCAAACTTCGATAGAAAGATACTACCTTCTTTTCGAACTTTTCTACGTAGGATAAAATATCTGGATACTTACGCACACTCGCCTCAGTAAGTTAGCAGAGAAGCCGCAAATATATCGTCGGGAAGCATACAGTGCGTGCTAATTGCTGCGTGATTTTCCCGTCTGGAAAGGTCACGGGGAAGTATGGTTCATCAATATATTTTTTTTTCTGTTCTCATTGTAATTACCATCCCCATTATGTCTTCTTTGTTCTTCGTCTTCTATTCCTCTTTCTCCTTATTACTCTTACTCTCATTTTTATTTTTATTATCTTTACATCATTCTATTGTTGTTATCAATATTATTATTAACATTATCTTTATTGTTGTTATTGTTATGAACATTATCATCATTACATTTATTATTGACATTGTTATCATTACCATCATTATCATTATCAATAATATCAACATTATCAGCTATACTGTTTTAATATTATTGTTGTTATTATTACTATTATTATTTTCAACATTATTATTATTATTCATGATGTTGATGCTCATTATAATAATGCTAACAATAATAGGAATGGCGATGATGATAGTAGCAGCAGTAGTTGTAAAAATAATGATAATGATAATGATAGTGAAATAATAATGGTAATGATAACAAATGCTGTAATCATTATTATCATAGTTATTATTATTATTATTATTATTATTGTTATTATTATTATTATTATCATGTTTTTAATATCATTTTTATTATTATCATTATTTTTATGATTATTATTATTATTACAGATAATCTTTATTGATACTATGATAATGACAATTAGAATAATAAAAAAAAATAAGAATATTAATAACTTAAATGTAAATAACAATAACGGTAACGAGGACAATAACAATAATGATAATAAGAAAGAGTGATATAGATAATAATGATGATGATGATGATAATGTTAATAGTACAATGAAACAATGAAAATATAATAAAATAAACCATAATGAAATACAATAACAATAAAATGGAATAAAACAAAACAAAATAAAACAAAATGAAAACAAAATAGTAAAAGAAGAAAAATGATAACAAAACATCAGTAATGATAATAACAATAATAACGATAATTATAGTATCAATAATGATAACATTTAAAAATAGCGATAACAACTACAATACTAATTATAATGAAGGATATTATAATAATGATAATAGTAATGATGGTGATAATGATAATAATAACAACGATAATAACAATAAAAGTTATGAAAATGAATTATAATGATAATAACAACAACAATAATAATAACTATTATAGCAATATTATTAAAGATGATACTACTACTACTGATTATAATTATAGTATTAATAACGGTGATAATAAAAATGATAATAACAATAAAAATATTAGTTATACCAATACTATCGATATCAGTAATGATAATAATGATAACAATAATAATGACGATGATGATAATAACTTCAGTAACAGGTGATGATAATGATAATGATAATAATTGTCGTTGTTGATTCCTTTCTGTTATTATTGGTGATCAGGCAGTCTTCGTGATCTGTGTCTCTTTCTTGATTTTTATCATTTCTACCTTCGTCTCTGTTCCAAACTATATCTCATACTTTGCATTTTCGGTCTACACAAGTTTTTATCAAGTGTTTATCAGTACTTGTTTTCTTTCCTCATTTTCCTAATCCTCATTTTGGGTTGCTGATTAACTTCCTTGACTTAGGGATCTGTATTTTTTCGTGCTGACACCTTCATAAAGCACTTATGGAGTTGAAACGACAAGTATGTGGTAATTATGTGGTTTGTTATGTGCAAGTACATCTGAATT
>NC_091560.1:25895194-25897694 GCF_042767895.1 Penaeus vannamei
TCATCTCAACATGATGTTGGTGTAGTAACGGTCGTTATGTTGTTGAGCTGGTTGCCATATGTTCTTGTGGTGGTTGCGATGTGATGTTGAGCTAGTTGCAATATGTTATGGTGGCTGCCATATGATGTTGTTGAGCTGGTTGCAATGTGATGTTGCTGCTTACATAACTGTAGTGTGATGTTGATGACGCGCCGGTTGTAATTTGATATTACCTTGTTGGAGGTTGCAATGTGATGTTGCTTAGATGGTGGTTGAAGCGTGATATTGTTTGGCTGGTGATTGAAATGTGATATTGCTTGGTTGGTGGTTGCAATGTGATGTTTGAAATGTGATGTTGCTGCTTTGAAGATTGCAGTGTGATGGTATTCATGCACTGGTTGTAATATAATGCTATTAAAGTCGTGGTTGCAAAAGTGACAATTGCAGTGTGTAGTGTTGCTGATACGTCGGTTGTAGCGGTTGTGGTGCGGTGTTGCTACTTTGGTTGTAATATGATCTTGTTATTATGATGGTTCCATTGTGATATTGCAATGCGACTGTTACAAGGCTAATGTAGTAGTTGAGATATGATGTTGCTAGTGTGAATGTAATTATGTAGGTGCGATGCATACCCTGATAAAACAAAGATCATATTAATACTTGAGTAAGTACAAATAAAAAAACAAACTAACTAAAACAACACAAAAGAATAATAAATAAAGAAAAGAAAAAGAACGGAATGTCCGAAGAACAACAAAAAAGACGAGAATGAGAATGAAATTAAGAAGGAAGTTTACATGCCTGTTGAGCAGATTATATTAATGATCTGGTGAAGTTTATCCGCGTCGGCGAGCTTAACTGAGTGTGAAATAGTTAATGTCGCGGAAGGGAGAGTGTGTGGAGCGGCGGAGATAAATACTGGGCGGGGTTGAGTGTGAAATATACTCTATGGGCCATTAGAGTGTGAACGCTTATATATACATACGTGAGAGTACTCTTTTATTGCATGCTGATAAGGTATATGTATATATGAACATGTGGATGCGTACGAATACACGAAGGTACATAATACAGAATCATTCTCTGTCTGCCTGTCTGTCTGTCTGACTGTCTTTTTCTCTTTTTCGCTCTCTCTCTCTCTCTCTCTCTCTCTCTCTCTCTCTCTCTCTCTCTCTCTCTCTCTCTCTCTCTCTCTCTCTCTCTCTCTCTCTCTCTCTCTCACTCTCTCTCTCTCTCTCTCTCTCTCTCTCTCTCTCTCTCTCTCTCTCTCTCTCTCTCTTTCTCTCTCTCTCTCTCTCTCTCTCTCTTCCTCTCTCTCTCTCTCTCCCTCCCTCTCTCTCTCTCTCTCAATCTCTCTCCCTCTCAATCTCTCTCTCTCTTCCTCTCTCTCTCTCTCAATCTCTCTCTCTCTCAATCTCTCTCTCTCTCTCTTCCTCTCTCTCCCTCCCCATTCTTTCTCTCTCTCTATCCATCTCTCCCTCTCTTTCAGTAATTCGCACACGCACACACACTCAGTCAGGATGCACGCAAGCACGCATGCATGCCCGCGCACGCAGAGGCACGCGAGCCTTGCACGGGCCGAATTGTTGTCGTCGCAGCAGCCCGAGCAATTAACCGACTATGACGTGCATGATGGTATCCCGCCCGACCATTATCCTGCCATTCATCAACCGCGCATGATCGCCGGTCCTCACTCCACTCCCAGTCCACAGCGACCTTCACCTCTCCCTTGCCACGCCGCCCTTGCTCTCCTCACTCTTCACTCTATCCCTGTCCTTCATCTTCGCCCTTTTTTTTTTTTTTTTTTGTATTCTCGTTGTCCTGGATTATCCCCCTACTCTTCCTTCTCCCCGTGCTATTCATTCTGATTGTATCCTTCCCTCTCACCCTGGCTGCTCACCGCTTACCCTTCATCCTCGCTCGACCCTTCGCCATCCCTCTGCCCCTCTCACTCTCGCCCTGGATTTCTCCTTCCCCTTAGTATCACCCTTCATCCTCGCTCGACCCTACACCTTCACCCTGCCCCTCGTACTCCCAACCTGGATTTCTCCTTCCCCTTAGTATCAATTTTCCCTATGTCCTTCACCCTACCACCCCTGCCCCTCCAACCCTTCCCTCCCACCCTAACCCTTCCACACCCTACTGCAGTCTCCTTTCGCTGGCGTCGAGAGCTGAACAAATCCGTTCATTAGGCTGGTCGCACTGAAGTCATCTTTTCTCTTTTCCCTTCTCATGTACCCTATTCCTTGGCTTTATTCAGGCAGTGCCTTTATTTTATCATTTATATTCTAACCCGTTTAACCTCTTTTTTCTTCTCTTTCTCCTTGTTATATCACCTTTCCCTTCCCCTTTCCTTGCTACATCACTATATTCTTATCTTTTCCCTCACCTCATACAACACTTTCTACCTTCTGTCACCTCCCTTACCATTTCCTCCTCGTCCTTTTTCCTACCTACCCTACAGCTCTTTGGTTGCCCCTTTCGCTGCTACATCTCTTTTTTATTCATTTCCCGTGCTATA
>NC_091560.1:25905194-25907694 GCF_042767895.1 Penaeus vannamei
ATCTTTAAGTATGTATATGTGTGTTTGCTTTAGTTTTTTTTTCTTCCTTTTTTTAGTTTCTTTGTGTTACTGTATCAACCTGTATGCAAATTTGCCAGCCAATGCGCATATTATCATGGTTCTATTGCAGGATGTTGCAATATCAACATATATTATCTAACCCTTGCTTCGGTAGTATGAACCGCACATTGGGAGCCAATTAAATTGCATGGACCAGATTTTTTATTTTATACTATCTTAAAAATAATGTAGAGTGCAGTTGTCTGAAACCAAATTAACCCTAATTTCAAAATCATGGTACTCATCCTAATCTATATGACACCGTCAACGAAGTAAACATAGGGAATAAGAACAAAAGTTATCAATAAACGCAGTCCATATAAAATGTTAAGAAATACCGATACTCTATGGAATTATCCTCACCTTGAGAAAATAGTAATAGCATTAGAAAGTTAAGGCGGTGGGTAATATGACGAAAAAAAATCTCGCCAGACGGAATTTTCAGGCCGATGAAAAAATAAAAGAAAAATAAGACAATGTAGACAAGATAAGACATTTTTTTTAATTTCTTTTTTACTTTCGTATTCATGCATTATTCATTTTATTGCGTCTTGTCTTTTTATTTACTTCTTATTTACTTTTTTCTTCCAAACTCGTATCCTCCCTCTACTTGCTGCCTTCTTCACTTCGCCATTCCCTGTCCTTCCTTCCTAAATTTACCTTCTTCTCACCCTTTCTCCTTTCCCTCTCTCTCCCTCCCATTTTCCTCTTTTTCCTTCTCGTCCAACTAACCAGCAGCTATCACCATATTCATGACCTTTGGCCCAAAATATAAAGCCACTATATATTTTCCAAGCGGCATACTTCTGGTCGAGTGCAGGTGTGGAGTCAAAGCCGGAGACAGAAGACGTAAATGTAGGAAAAAAAGAGGTCTCTGTTAAAATCGAGGACAGATGGATAAGATTGCTAAAATTGAGATGGATGTAGATTTGATAAATAAAATGTAGATGAATGCTTATAAAGATTTTTTTTTTAAGGATATGTGAGAAGACTGTAGGATTCGCAAATTAATATAAGTTGTATGAAGAAGAAAGAAAGAAAAAGAAAAGAAGAGAAAAAATAAGAAAAAGAAAAAGAAAAGAAAAGAAGAAAAAATAATATATATAAATATATATAAATATATATATATAATATATATATATGTATATATATATGATATATATAATATATATATAATATATATATATATATTTATATATATGATATATATATATAATATATATACATATATACATATATATATATATATATATATATATATATATATATATATATATATATATATATAAGAATTAGAAGTTGGATCCAAATTTCATTTAAGAAATTCTATGAAGAGTAGAGCATAAGAAAAAGAATTGAATAAAGGGGATGTGAGACAATAATTATCAGTATAAAGAAATACCTTAAAACCAGGAAAGATTTTTTTAGTATTATCATTAAGAAGTACACTCACACGACAGAGTTCAAACTTGGGATCCTCAAAGGTTTTCAAGATAAAAGTTGAACTCCCCCTCACACGAACTTACTCTGTGTATAATTGTTATACACAAACGGACAGAAAACCCTAAAAAGAAAAGTTTGAAACTTGAGTTTGACATAAAGTATTGTGGGTCTCATTATTTTCTTGAGAACAATCTGAAGATTTGACTAGAAAAGTCGGGATTTTTTTATTTATTTCTTTAATGATGATTATTATATAATGATTTTGATGATAAATAGGATGATGGTACAATAGTAGTTACGACAATTTTACGCTGTGGATGATGTGAGCGTATTTCTGATAATGATGGTAGCGATGGGTATAGGATGATTAAGAAAATTATGATCATTATCATCATCTTTTTCATAAGCGTATTCATCATTATCATCTCCCTCGTCCTAATATTACCATTATTATAGCCATTGTTATTTTGTTGCCATTACCAGTTTTGTTATCACATTAGCTTTATCAATATTATTTTTATCATTACTATTATTGTTATTATTATCATTATCACTACTATCATTAGTATTGCTGTTATTATTGTTATTATTATCATCATCACTATTATCATTATTATTGTTATTATTATTGTTATTATTATCATTATTATTCTTATTATCATTGTCATTATTGTTATAATCCTTATCATTATTGTTATTATTATTTTAATTATTATTAGTATTACTATTATTATTGTTGTTGTTATTGTTATTGTTATTGTTGTTGTTGTTAATGATGTTGTTGTTGTTGTTGTTATGAGTATTATTATTACTCTTATTATTATTATTATTTTTTTTTTATTATTATTATTATTATTATTATTATTATTATTATTATTATTATTATTATTATTATTATTATTATTATTATTATTATTATTATTATTATCATTATTATCATTATTATCATTATTATCATTATTATTATTATCATAATCATTATCATTATCATTATCAT
>NC_091560.1:25915300-25945300 GCF_042767895.1 Penaeus vannamei
ATGGACAGAGATTAACATACATTCCGTCGGTTTATTGAACCGGTATTAATTAATTCATGTCTGATTAATTCTGCTGCAATCGAACGCAATGTTGTGAACGCAATGTTGTTACATTTACATAACAGATTAGTGTTTTTTCTTCATTAAATGTTTACGAAATCGTATGCATTTGATAAAGAGATTCCTAACATACAAGAGCAACAAATTACAGAATACAAATCATTATTGTCGATAATTATGTTTTTTATCATTGATGAGCGACCTTATCATCCTCATCCTTATTGCCATCACCGTCTCTATCATTTTCATCCTCATCAACATTATCATTATCATCATCGTGTGTGCATGTGTGAGTGTGTGCGTGATTGTGTGATTGTGTGATTGTGTGTGTGTGTGTGTGTGTGTGTGTGTGTGTGTGTGTGTGTGTGTGTGTGTGTGTGTGTGTGTGTGCGTGATTGTGTGTGTGTGTGTGTGTGTGTGTGTGTGTGTGTGTGTGTGTGTTTGTGTATTTGTGTGTGGGTGTGCATGGGTTTGTGTGTGTGTCTGTGTATGTGTCTGTGTGTGTGTCTGTGTGCTTGTTTGTTTGTGTATGTGTGTTTGTGTATGCGCTATGCGTGTTTGTTGTGTGTGCTCAGCTATATATTTGATAACTTACAGAAACTGCATGGCAAGAGCCTTTTTAACCCAGTATTAAATAACATTTCCTCTTCTCTCCTATTATGAAATTCCGTTTGATATTCAGAAATCCGATGACGAATTTGTCGTGAACTCAATGAAACAAATACCAGATCGACAAAATGACCAGACTCCATATCAATCACAAAATATTGCACGCAAATTTCGCTAGAGTTCTTTGTAGTCTGCATGTAAACAGAGCGAACCATTATGATCCCGAGTTGATTTTATTGTGTCAAGTTCAAGATTAAAATAATATCAGCCTCGATCTCCGGTAACAGGTTTGATTGAGAACTGGACTTGGATATGACTCGCTCATAAACCTGAATGTATTAAGTCCTATTTGATGAATTCAGTTGCTATTACTTGCAATGATGCAACATACATATCTGGTCGCGTTGGAATTTGTTTGTTTCGAATAATGATCGGTTGGTTTTGCGAAAGGCTTTTCATAAAGGATGTCTCATGATAGATGTCAGTATTTGCATATTTCTAGGCACATGGACACATTGTAATTATCTATAGAGGGTTTTAGATTTATTACTATCCATCTAACTATATTTAAGAATGTATGTGTAATCCTTATATATTTCATGCAAGTCTAAACCATATATGATTTTTCTCTATATTTCATGTTCCTCTTCTTCTTGCTTCTCTGATGCTCCTCTTCTTCTTGCTTCTCTGATGCTCCTCTTCTTGCTTCTCTGGTGCTCCTCTTCTTCTTGCTTCTCTGATGCTCCTCTTCTTCTTGCTTCTCTGATGCTCCTCTTCTTGCTTCTCTGGTGCTCCTCTTCTTCTTGCTTCTCTGATGCTCCTCTTCTTCTTGCTTCTGGTGCTCCTCTTCTTCTTGCTTCTGGTGCTCCTCTTCTTCTTGCTTCTCTGATGCTCCTCTTCTTCTTGCTTCTGATGCTCCTCTTCTTCTTGCTTCTCTGATGCTCCTCTTCTTCTTGCTTCTCTGATGCTCCTCTTCTTGCTTCTGGTGCTCCTCTTCTTCTTGCTTCTCTGATGCTCCTCTTCTTGCTTCTCTGATGCTCCTCTTCTTCTTGCTTCTCTGATGCTCCTCTTCTTCTTGCTTCTCTGATGCTCCTCTTCTTCTTGCTTCTCTGATGCTCCTCTTCTTCTTGCTTCTCTGATGCTCCTCTTCTTCTTGCTTCTCTGATGCTCCTCTTCTTCTTGCTTCTCTGATGCTCCTCTTCTTCTTGCTTCTCTGATGCTCCTCTTCTTCTTGCTTCTCTGATGCTCCTCTTCTTCTTGCTTCTCTGATGCTCCTCTTCTTCTTGCTTCTCTGATGCTCCTCTTCTTCTTGCTTCTCTGATGCTCCTCTTCTTCTTGCTTCTCTGATGCTCCTCTTCTTCTTGCTTCTGGTGCTCCTCTTCTTCTTGCTTCTGGTGCTCCTCTTCTTCTTGCTTCTGGTGCTCCTCTTCTTCTTGCTTCTGGTGCTCCTCTTCTTCTTGCTTCTGATGCTCCTCTTCTTCTTGCTTCTGGTGATCCTCTTCTTCTTGCTTCTGATGCTCCTCTTCTTCTTGCTTCTTATGCTCCTCTTCTTCTTGCTTCTCGGATGTTCCTCTTCTTCTTGCTTCTGATGCTCCTCTTCATCTCGCTTTTGATGCACCTCTTCTTCTTGCTTCAGATGCTCCTCTTTTTCTTGCTTCTCTGATGCTCCTCTTCTTCTTGCTTCTGATGCTCCTCTTTCTCTTGCAAAATAATCTTCTTCCTCTTCTTCTTCGTCCTTCGATGCTCCTCTTCTTCTTCCTTCCGGCTGTCTTCTCTTCTTCTTTTTGCTTCTCGAACAGTCGATGCTTCTTCGTGCTCAGATGCTCCTCTTCTTCTGTTTTGCTCCTCTTCTTCTTTCTTCTTCCTCTCCTTCTATTTTGCTCCTCTTCTGTTTTGCGCCTCTTCTTCTTTCTTCTTCCTCTCCTTCTATTTTGCTCCTCTTCTTCTTTCTTCTTCTTCTTCTGTTTTGCTCCTCTTCCTCTTTCTTCTTCCGTCTGTCGATGCTCCTCTTCTTTTCTCTTCTGATGATCCTCTTTATGTGTCTGTCGATGCTCCTCTTCTTCTAACCTAATCTAACCTAACCTACGTAACCTAACCTAACCTCCAATCCTTCAATCCTGAGCCGTCATCCATCAACCAATCCTGAGCCGTCATCCATCAACCGATCCTGATAAAAATAACAATATCGATAACAATAACAATAGTAATTATAATATTAATGGCAATGCTAACAATGATAATAACAGTGATGGTAATAATGATAGTAATGATAATGATAGTAATGATAATAAATAATTATGATGATAATAATCATGATAAAAATGACAATAGTAATGATAATGATAAGAACACATGACAATAATAGCAACAACGATAATAATAACAATATTTCAGTTTCAGTGTGTTGTTAATCAAATTCAATTTAATGTACTGTTTTAGTTTGCAGTATCTATATATAGCTGTCTCTCTCTGTCTGTCTGTCTGTCTGTCTGTCTGTCTGTCTGTCTGTCTGTCTGTCTGTCTGTCTGTCTGTCTGTCTGTCTGTCTGTCTCTCTCTCTCTCTCTCTCTATCTATCTATCTATCTCTCTCCCTCTCTCCCTCTCCCTCCCCTCTCTCTCTCTTTCTCTCTCTCCCTCTCCCCCCCCTCCCTCCCTCTCTATCTATCTGTCTATCTATCTGTCTATCTTTCTCTTTTCTCTCTCTCTCTCTCTCTCTCTCTCTCTCTCTCTCTCTCTCTCTCTCTCTCTCTCTCTCTCTCTCTCTCTCTCTCTCTCTCATTCTCCCATAATCTAATCTATAATCATTATTACCATCCCTATTGGTATCAAAATCAATGTGCATAATTAGAATTGTGTATAGTTAGGACTGTTTTTACCTTTTCTACAGTTATCTTTATCATGAAAAGAAACAGGAAAGATGGGAACTCGAAAAGATTGTTTATATAAGTAAGTGCTTATTTATTTTTATGATGCTGTTATTTCATTCATCATTATCACCGTTGTTATTGCATCATCACTTTCATTATTCTTCACGTTGTTAGAATAATTATCAATACAACTGGTATTAGCGTATCATTATCATTATATCATCATTGTTATTATAGTTACCATTATGTTTTGGCCAGGACCATGATTAGACTTGGAAAATGTTTATATACTGGTAGTCTAATTTGTACATGTTATACTTTTTCTTTGCTATTCCTTATTCCCATTCTGATATCATGGAAATTTCTGTTTAATTCTTTTAACCTTTCCTTGCCTCAAGAAAATTCAATTTTGACCTACTGCAAAACATTCAAGTAACATCTACATCCTTTCATCCTGAGCTTGTGTATCAGTAGTTCCCATACTTCGTTTAATTTGAGATATTTTTTAAAATCACTCTTGTTCCTTGTGATAACTTTCTCCTATGGTCCGAGGATGCGCGCCCAATTGTGACTCAGCTGGTTTAAAAAAAAAAAAAGCGCGAGGCCCGACCCAATAAGTATTCATTACCCACGAATATTTTGTTTCACAGAGAATCGCCTCCAAAACCAGATTCATTTTGCGGAAAAGGACACAATGATATTGGAAATAAGAGTGAACTTATATTCTTACCGGAATATAAGTTTCTTCTTCAACGCTATAGCATATCTATCGTAAGCAAAGACAGAGAGGCACACACGCACACACGTAGAGAGAGAGAGAGTTGGAGAAAAAGAGAGAGGAGAACAGCGGAGAGAGAGAGAGAGGCGTCAGGCAGAGAGAGAGAGATACAGAAACAAAGAAAGCGAGAAAATGAGATATATTTACAGAGAGAGAAAGTTGGAGAGTTTAAAAGAAGTAGACACATAAAGACTATTCATTTTTATTCTGAAGAAAGACAATGATATGAATGATCAAAATGTTTCTCAACAATGGAAATATTATGATTTAGTCTTTGAAACAAAACAACTCAACAACAAAAACATTATTACAGCAACTATGAGGGAATTAGAGACGAATGATAGAAAACGAACGATTGTCACTTGTCCATCAACTACGCAGGGCTTTTTAACACTAAGTAGGCCTAGATCATTAGGGATGTTTTTTATTACTAATAAAATACAATACAACCTATATATACGTTGTCCACACACACACACACACAAATATATATATATATATATATATATATATATATATATATATATATATATATATATATATATATATATATATATATATATATATATGTATATATATATATATAATATATATATATATATATATATATATATATATATATGTATATATATAATCATATTCATCGCGAGCAAGACAAATCATTTACAAAAGAAACGCACATACCTATACACATTGAAATTCGTAACCACTGTAAACACCGAGTCATTGAGAATTCTACTCGTATAGAAATCAAGACATTGCCGTTATTTATAAACCTGCATCTCATATCGAACGCATTAGTTTGTTCAAAAGATGACAAAACATAATGATTTAGTTAATGATTATTGTAGCGGGGCATAGACCCAGTAGATTTTAAGTGGTCTAGTTGAGTCCGGGCTCAACCGAGAATATGTTTTTTGCTCAAGGGAAAGATTCGTCTGCAGTGAACAGATGTAAGGTTCCAGGCCTACGGCACGCTGCCACCACCCGATTAGTAGGTTCGGGAACCGTATATGTCGTGTAAGTAGGTGTGGATGTTGTATCAGAGAAGGGTGGAAAGAAAGTACAGAATGTGTGTGCTGAATGTTGGATGTGTAAGTGTGTAGATATGAAAAGGGAGATAGCGTAGGCTGAGCGTCTGCGTGGACGTGTTTGGAAGAAAAAAGCAAGATCATAGAATTCTTCTTCCCTTCGGTTTGAGCATCCGCCTACTGGGAGCGGGAACCCAGGTATAGCAAAATTAATCTGTTCTTTGAATATCAGCTTAATATTCTCTGATTTGACTAGCCTTTTTACAGCCTTTCAAGTGTTGCGAGATATCAGAGCAACCAGCAATGTGCTGTTTAGGAGACCCGAGTCCGAGAAAGATTTAGGCATCTAACCTTGGTCAGAACCAGAACTTTAGTGGTTGTAAGATTAATTTATATTCTGACTGGAGTTGAGTAAAAGCTCTAAGATGGTACGATGTTTATTTAGAGAGCAAGTTACACTCACTAGGGAATTACAGGCATTTTTCAGTCATGAAAAGGTAGACAAAGGTGTGTGCATCACCGATTTATCACAGCGGAGGTGATGCACGCGAAATTAACACCAGATAAAACTTACCACGAAATATAAAAATGTCTTCCCTAAGTTGGCGTCCTAACTCCAGAAGTACTGTTATTAGGGGGTCAGCATAAAAACATCCAAGTCCCTAAATTACGTTAAATTGTTAACATCCAACCCAAATGGACATTAACTGTTAAACCAAAGCTAATGCTGACGGATACCTAGTAAGAGTACTTGTGTGCAAAAGAATTAAGAAATAAATTAATAAAAAGGCTGAAAAAGTCAAGGAAGGGACTATTCACGAAGACTGCCTGAACACCCACAAGGTCAGACAGGAATCAGCCGAAACAACAAACAACAACAACAACAACAGCAATCACGTATCATGTGATAAGGGCTCTTTATCAGGAGATACGGATCACCAAAGTCTGCCTGATCACCCACAAGGTCAGGCAGAGATCAACAGAAACCTATATCAATCAATTACGGAAAAAGATCTTGATAAAGATCTTTATCCCCGGAGGTACGAATCCTCAAGCAGGGACGAAAGAAACATGAATTAACTTGGTTATAAAATAAATGTACAGGAGATATAAATCCTCAAGTACGAACGAAATAAAACAGTGTTAACTTAAGTCTCAAAAAGGGAGACGCACTGGAGGGACAATCACAAAGGGCTGCTTGATCACCCACAAGATCAAGCAGAAATCAACAAACACGCATAAGCGAAACAAACAATCAACGATAAAGTACATAATGGTACTAAAAAAGAAAAAAAAAATCTTTATCCCAGGAGGTACGGATCCTCAGGCAAGAATGAAAAGAAACTAAGTAACAACTTAGTTAAAATTGAATACACTGGAGGTACGGATCCTCAAGCAGTGTTCCTTTAAATCACTTGGTCCTAATGCTCTCAACCACTGGGAAATACGCAAAAATGTTATGGGACTTCACGAAAGAGTGCACCCTGCAGATGATAATGCAGCATGTCACGCTAAAGTCCAATAGATACCAGTCGTCTCCTACACACAACCATGTCACTTTGCTTTGAGGAGATACTCAGCAATCCTGGTAAATCCGTGCGCGAATTATATCCCAGGGTAAATCCGAGCGAGAGCACAACACAGGTAAAATTGTAACCGCGAAGGACCAAAGTGCGGGACAGAGGTCAGGACCGAAGTTATTTTCCTTTCCTCAACCACTAGTATATAAACCCCGAAAGAAACCTCCAGGCATGGCGCGAAAGAAGGAAATAGGCAAATGAAGTGCCTGAAGACCAAGCCGATAGTTCGGCAATCCAAACAACCGAGACGAGAGAGGGAAGGGGAAAAACAAAAAAGAAGCTGGGTAACGACCGTCACCTCCTTCGGTGGTTATCGCGAGAATTTGGAGACGTCGACAAGAGGAAAGAACATTAGAAAAAATAAATAAATACACGAGAGGATACGGAGAAAATCCGATAATGAACAGTTATGGTAAGAACTGTGCATTTCGGCCATAACATATATACAATAATTAGGTTTAAAAATAAATAAATAGCTATTTTAGCTTGGCGACTTCAACGCCATACAAGTAGTGAGTCGTGGTAAGAAATACGTTCATGGTTATAAAAATAACCAAGTTCATATCATCACTAAAAACATACATTCAACTCTGTCCTTCTTGACTGGTGGTTGGACTTGTATAAAAAAAAGAAAATGAATAAGAAGCCTGCGGGACTTAGTCGCAGGTAAAAAAAAAAAAATACGTGTCCGCGGGATGTAATCGCACGTGGCACACGGCGGGGACTTCGTCTCTGGCGGCTCGTGATGCGTTGGCCGAGGTTCATGGAGATGACATCATCCTTAGAGCCGGGACGTACGCAGCCGTACACTACAATTATCATTACTATAAATCACAACAGCATTAATGGTAATAAAAATGACGGATAATATTAATAATGATATTGATATTGATAATGGTAACCATAACTGCAATAAGGATATATTCTAAAAATGATGATAAAAGTAATAACAGTGAATAAATGCCAACAATGATAAGAATAAGAAAACAGTGACAATGATGATTTTGTTACTGATAAGAATGCTTAATTGATAATAATCTCTCTCTCTCTCTCTCTCTCTCTCTCTCTCTCTCTCTCTCTCTCTCTCTCTCTCTCTCTCTCTCTCTCTCTCTCTCTCTCTCTCTCTCTCTCTCTCTCTCTCATATATATATAACAATCATTATCATTATGTAAGAAAAATCATTATACATATATTTATTTGTTAACTCTTTATCTATACTTTTGTGTGAGATTTTCTATTCATTTATGTGTTTTAAATATTTCACCATTTTTGGACAGTTCCTTCCCATAAGTTTATGTAATGATAATGATGGAAGGATTTCTCTTATTTCGTGAAATTTCTCCCGTGTTTGTATAGTGATGATAATAGTTATGGCAATAAAAGCCGCTAATCACACTAACTAATGATAAGAATGATATAACAGTGGTAATGATGATCTTGTTACTGATAAGAAAATGATGTTGATTATAACTATGAGAGTAATAATGAGAGGAAAAAGGAGTTATCACAAAAATGATAATAAATATGAAAAATGTAACAGAAAATTATAACAAAGATTTAATTAGATTTGATTAAATAATTTAATTAAATAATTCATTGCCTTGTTACCATAGTATTTTGAGTGACTAAATCAACATTAGTATAAAATATATTTACATGATAATACATTTTCTCTCTCCTTTTCTCAATCTCTCTTCTCTCTCCCTCACTTATTTTGTAATCATTATTATCCTGATTGGTATTAAAACCACTGTATATAATCAGTATTGTGTTACCCTTTTTACATTTACTTTTAACATTACCATGAAAAGAAGCAGGACAAAAAGGAACCCGAAAAGAGTGTTTTTATTAGGAAGCTCTCATATACTTCTTATAGTATGTTATTGTCAATTCATTTATCATTATCACCATTATTATCACTTCACTACTGTCATTATTCATAACTATTAGATTAATTATCAACACTGCTACTGTCATGATCATATCATTATCATTATATCATCATTTTTATTATAGCTGCCTTCATGTTTTAGCGAGGACCATGATTGCACCTCGAAGAGGCTTATATACCGGTGGTCTAGTTTGTACATATTTTACTATTTTGCTATTTTACTCCGATTCTGATAGGGAACTTTTTGTTTAATTGTTTTAACCTTGCATAGCCTCAAGAAAATTTCATTTTGAACAACTGCAACATTTTCTCTTACATCAACAACCTTTCATCCTGAGCTTTATGTTAGGTTGTTGTTCCCATACTTCGATTAATTTGAGATACTTTTATAAATCAACCTTGTTCGCTGTAATAACTTTCTCATATGGTCCGAGGAAACGCGCTTGTCGCCTACTTTTGATTTTCGGCTGTTTTGTTAAAACTGCGCGAGGCCCGACCCAATAAATATTCACTAAACGGACATGCATAAAGACGGAAAAAAGGCCTATTATCAGGCTAGACATGCTTGTCTGCCGGAAAATAGTTGATAAACTCAAAGAGAAAAAGAGAATTTGTTAAGGAAAATAGACGGTAAGCATAGGTGTCATAGCGGTGGAGAAAATGAATGAATGGATAGAAAACGAGACACCGCCGAAGGCAATCTCAAGGTCGCACAGTACGCCGGTGTTGCCCACCCGTGAACTTTGTTTATTTCGTGAAGATACCTTATCATAAGATTTACATCAGTTTATTGCTTCCCACGGACTTTTTCGTTAAGCCTGCTGTTCGAGCGAGATTCACATACGTCTCCCCGGCAATACCACATGCATGATCACTACATCACACACACACACACACGCACACACACACACGCACACACACGCACACACACACACACACACACACACACACACACACACACACACACACACACACACACACACACACACACACACACACACACACACACACACACACGCACACGCACACACGCACACACACACACGTCACTTTCTGTCGTTTCATTCATTCTTGATAAACACGTCTCTATTACTATTAGACCAGTGATACTTCGTTTACTGACATCCTTAATTTTTAGTTTGTACATGATTCGGGGAAGGGAAAGGATCGGGCAGATATAATTTAATAAGCACAGCTGAGAAATGCGCAACATTCTCTTTTTCTTTACTTTCTATCTATCTGTGTGTGTGTGTGTTCCTCTCTGTATCTCTAAATGTGATATGTACAATTGTTAATACCTATCATATAACTTTTTTCTTTCTTTTCTTTTTTACTGGCAATGGGAATACTCACAATGCAATAGGCCTACTTGGTGTTAACGACCATTGTGTAACAGTGGTTGATTGACAAGCGACACTTTTCACTCGTGTCATTCATCATTATCACCGTTGTTATTGCCATAATTTCTGACGTTATTCTTAGCGTTATTAGAATAGTCATCAACACTACTATTGCCATTAGCGTATCATTATCACTTTATCATTGATTTTATAGTTATCACATTTTGGACAGGAGCATGATTACACGTGGAAAAAGCCTATATATTGGTAGTGTAATCTGTACACGTTATACTATTTCGTTGATTTTTAAATTTTTTATCATCATTCCCAATCCGATATCCTGGAAATTTCTGTTCGAATATTTTAACCCTTCTTAGCCTCAAGAAAAATTCATTTCAACTACTGCAACGTATTCACTTACATCTACACCCTTTCATCCTGAGATTGTGTATTAGGAGTTCAAAGCATGGCTTTGTTTAATTTGAGACACTTTTATCAATCAACCATGTTCATTGTAAGGGCTTTCACCTGTGATCTGAGGAAACGCGCTTACTTGAAAATTTTCATTATTCATTAACATCCATATACACAGAAATATAGCCTTGTCTGTCATTCTAGATATGCATATCTACCGGACAGATAGATAAATGTGTGTCTATCAGAGAGATAGACAAATATTCATTTATTTCTATGTATATAACTGTATATATTTATTAGGTCGGACCTCGGACAACTTAAACAAACCGGCAGTTTGCAGAGCGGACATTAATCAGTTCCTTCAAATCACCATGTAGAAGCTGACTGATAAGGTCCTGTATGAAATTCGTCCGTTGACGAAACATTACAGTAACGATGATCACAATTAACACGAATGACAGAAAAGTTAATTGGGGTAGATGCATCATGACTGATAATCAAAATGTTTCTCAACAATGAAAATGCCATAATCTAGTCCAGGTAACTTTCGTCCTTAAAACAAGCGAACAAAAACATTATTACAGCAACTACAAGGGATTTAGACACGAATGACGCTCTTGTCAATCAACTACAATGGGCTCTTTAACACTAAGTAAGCCTATATCTTTACGAAGGTTCTTATTGCTAATAAAATACATTGCAACCTATATATTCATGAAGTCAATATATGTATATACAGTTATAGTCATCATGAGCAAGACTTGCATCCTTTACGAAAGAAACGCACTTACCTGTCCACATTAAAATTCGTAATTACTGTAAACAGCAAGTCATTGAGAATTCTCGTGTAGAAATCAAGAAATTGTCGTTATTTTTAAGCCTACATCTCATTTCCTACTCAACAATAAGAATTATATAACAGTGATAATGATGAATTTATTACCGATAACAAAAGGATAATGTTGATTATAACTATGATAGTAACGAGAAGAAGAAAGAGTATTTATCACAATAACAACAATAACTGTCTCTGCCGGGAACTGAACCCGGTATTACCTATTCATTTGTGTGTCTATTTATTTGTTTATCTTTTTATATTTGTTTACCTTTTTCAGAGAGTTCCTTCCCATGACTTTATATAATGATAATTATGGAAGCATGATTTCTCTGATTTCATGATTTTCCAATGTACTTGCATAACTTGTATAATGATTATGATAGTTATGATAATAAACAAAGGCCACTAATTATACTGCAATTATATTACAATATCACCAAAATAACCCATGTTACTGTTTCCCATTCCTAATTCCTGTCCACTATGTTCTATCACAATAGTACACTAAATACTTCAAACGGATTTCCCGGGATGAGCCACCAAAATAAACATGGCTACTGGAATCCTAGTCCACAGTCTCCGTCACTGAGCATCCTTTTATTTTCGATATGAGGCTCATGCGGTCACACCCTATGCTGTTATCACTTATCCTTCTCTTATAGTTGGAAAGATACATGCATCAGGACTCTTCTGGGTCTCAGAAAATTTTTATTCTATTTATTACTTTTCACTCTTTCTGCCTACCATCCGACTTAATTTCTTGTTCCCAGACTGATACATTTTAATCAACAATGCAACGGATTGGAACTGCGCGTTGTTTTGCACTCGTGATTTCATTTTTGTTTCTGCTAGTCCATCACTTGGCGTCACCCTTCGTCACATAATGTATTCGCCACTCCGGGTCATGGCGCTTCTATCTTTCGTAACTGCCTCCTTCCCTGTTGACCGCTCGAGTCCTCGCGATATTATTCTACTTCTGACGTCTTGTCCCAGCTTGTTTGTTTGGCCCGTCCAGATGGTATGTGCTTTGCCCGCTTGTTCGCGTGATGATTAATTCCTTCGTGTATCTACGACATATATAGATGTATGTGTGTGTGTGTGTGTGTGTGTGTGTGTGTGTGTGTGTGTGTGTGTGTGTGTGTGTGTGTGTGTGTGTGTGTGTGTGTGTGTGTGTGTGTGTGTGTGTGCGTGCGTGTGGGGTGGGAGGGGAGATCGAGAGAAAAAAGATGAGGGGAGGAGAAAAACAGCCAGACATACAGATTCATTTTGTTTAGGAGAAAATGATAAGAATAAAAGTGAACGCAGTCAAAATTTTACAGCAACGAGGATCAATACTGACACGAATGAAAGTGTTGTTTGTCACTCAGCCACTGTTGCACAAGGGTCGCTAGCACCAAGTAGGCTTATTGCATTGTGAATATTCTCATTGCCAGAGAGGAACACACACACACACACACACACACACACACACACACACACACACACACACACACACACACACACACACACACACACACGCACGCACGCACACACACACACACACACACACACACACACACACACACACACACACACACACACACACACACACACACACACACACACACACACAGATAGAGAGTACAGAAAGAGAGAGATGTGGACTCTCACTCTGAATTCCATTCTCTCTCCCTCTTTCCGATATATCCTCTCTCTCTCTCTCTCTCTTTCTCTTTCTCTACTGTTATAACTACAGTTATAACAACAGCAGTAATAATGATTAAAAAAATAGTAAGAACAACTGACGTCTTATTAAGGTTAAAAATCATATTAACAATCATAAATAACTAAATAAAAATGTGACTGTGTTTGTCTCCGCCGGAAGTCGAGCCTGATCCTTACGAAGAAAGAGTGTGCAAAAAATAATTAACCACAGAAGTATTTTTTTAGAAGTGTTTATAAATATCTTATAAGTGTATTTGTTTATTCTTCCTTTTCTTTTGTTTGTCTATTCCTTTGCATAGATTTGTAAAATGAGGATACAGGAATCAGCCTTTCTCGGATTAGGTTATTTTCCCCATATGTTTCGAAATGACAGTGACTTATATGATGACAAACGAATGCCACTCATTCTTCAACTAATGATTAGAAATATAGCAATGATAATAATACTAATACCGATAAGGAAATCACAAAGTTAATAATAATGATTCTGATAGTAAGGCAAGAGTAAAGACGATAATATAATGATAAGGAATTATGTAATGGTTTCCGACTTTGTATCTTTTGTTACCATAGCAATAAATGTAATCAAATCAAGAATGATATTGAATATATATACATCATTGATAACAGTAGTATTTTATCTCCCCCCCTTTCTCTCTCTCTCTCTCTCTCTGTCTCTGTCTCTCTCTGTCACTCTCACTCTCACTCTCACTCTCACTCTCACTCTCACTCTCACTTTCACTCTCACTCTCACTCTCACTCTCACTCTCACTCTCTCTCTCTCGTTGGCTATTTTTGACTTTGAGTCTAAAATTATTTTAATACCTACATGGTAACATAAGACAATGGAAAATAAGCATCGTGAAAACGTAATATACTATTTAGAAAAGAAATTAATTTCGTTAAGAAACAAACGTATCAAATGTAGGTTAAGACTACCTACAAATGGAACACAGTAAGAGTTAAAGCCCACAAATAGATTTTACGATGGTAATAACATCAGTAAAAGATGGAGAGAGAGAGAGAGGAGGAGAGAGAGAGAGAGAGAGAGAGAGAGAGAGAGAGAGAGAGAGAGAGAGAGAGAGAGAGAGAGAGAGAGAGAGAGAGAGAGAGAGAGAGAAAGAGGGAGGGAGGGAGGGAGCCAGAGAGGGGATAGAGAAGTGGAAAGAAAAAGAGATGTAGAGAGAGAGGGATTTAATAGAGAGACACTCCAGAAACAGATTCATTTTGCTGAAAAGGACACAATGATATTGGAAATAAATGTGAAAACAGTATCTATTCCCACCGGAAACAATCAAATCCAGTCCATATAAGATTCTTCTTCAACACCATATCATATCTATCGTAAGCAAAGAGGGAGAGTTACATACACACAGGTAGAGAGAGAGAGAGAGAGAGAGAGAGAGAGAGAGAGAGAGAGAGAGAGAGAGAGAGAGAGAGAGAGAGAGAGAGACAGAGAGAGAGAGAGAGAGAGAGAGAGAGAGAGGAGCGGGTGGAGAGAGAGATAAAGAAACAGATCAAGAGAATGAGAAAATGAGACATATTTATATATAAAGAAAGAGTTTGAGAGGGGTAGACACATAAAGACATATTCATTTTTTTCTGAAAATAAAAGGTTTCTCAACAGTGGAAATGTTACAGCTAAGCACATTTCGTTCTTAAGACAAAACAAAAAACAGTACAGCAACCGCAAGGGAATTAGACACGAATGATCGAAAAATAAATGATTGTCGCTTGTCAATCAACTCTTCAGGGATCTTTAACACTAAGTAAGACTACATTATTATGAGTGTTCTTTTTCCTAATAAAATACATTACAACCTATACATTCTTGATGTCAACATGTACATACAGTTATATTCATCATGAGCAAGACTGAAATAATTTACGAAAGAAACACACATAAATTAAAATTCGTAATTACCCTCAAAAGTATGTCATTGAGACTTCTAATCGTGTGGAAACATTAGTTTTTACATAATAATGATTATAATAAAACTGTTATTTTCATTATCAATAACAAAAACAGTGATAATAATGATGGTTATAGTAAAAATATATAAAATAATGATAATGATATTGATAATGATGACTGCAATAATGACTTATTCTAAAAATGATAATAAAAGTAGCAACAATTGAGAAAATGCCACCAATGATAAGAATGATATAACAATGATAATGATTTTGTTACCGATGAGAAAAGGATAATATTGATCATAACTATGATAGTAATTAAGGATTTATCATAATAAAAACAATTATTAAAAATAATAAAAGAAAATAGAGCAAAGATTTTATAACATAATTGTGTTCTTAAAATCAACATTAACACAGAATATGCATACATGATTGATAACAATAACCTCTCTCTTTCTCTTCTCTCTCTCTCTCTCTCTCTCTCTCTCTCTCTCTCTCTCTCTCTCTCTCTCTCTCTCTCTCTCTCTCTCTCTCTCTCTCTCTCTCTCTCTCTCTCTCTCTCTCTCTCTCTCTCTCTCTCTCTCTCTCTCTCTCTCTCTCTCTCTCTCTCTCTCTCTCTCTCTCTCTCTCTCTCTCTCTCTCTCTCTCTCTCTCTCTCTCTCTCTCTCTCTCTCTCTCTCTCTCTCTCTCTCTCTCTCTCTCTCTCTCTCTTTCTCTCTCTCATATCATTATCCGGATTGGTATCAAAATCAATACGTTTATCTAGTATTGTTTTTACAGTTATTATAATCATCATCATGAAGTGAAACAGGAAAGAAGGGAACCCAAGATTGTTTCTATGTTTAAGTACTCATATATCATTTTCTAAAATTATTGTCAATGTTATTGTCAATTTATAATCATCACCTCTGTTATTGCCATTCTTACTGTCATTATTCTTGGAATCATTATCATCAGTGCTACTGCCATTAGCTTATTATTATCATCATATCATTTCTGTCCCTGGTGTTATTCTTGTTTTCATTTTTATTATCCAAAAACTTGATGAATTTCTCTTTCATATTCTAATTTCATAATCATTACTATTTTCCTTATTGGTGTCAAAATCATTGAGTATAATTAGTATTGTTTTTATCCGTTTTACAAGTACTTTCTCTAACTCTCTCCCTCTCTCTTATTCCATAATCATTATTATTATCCCGATTGGTATCAAAATCATTGTGTGTAATTATTACTGTTTTTAATCTTTTTACAGTTACTTTTATCTTTGTTGTGAAGAGAAACAGGAAAGATGGGAACTCGAAAAGATTGTTTAAATATGTATGTATGTATGTATGTATTGTTTAAATATGTATGTATTATTTTCTATTCTATGTTTCTATTAGTTCATTCATCATTGTCACCGTTGTTATTGCATCACTACTGCCATTATTGTTCACGTTATTTGAATAATTATCAACAATGCTACTAGTATTAACGTATCATTATCATTATATCATCATTGTTATTATAGTTGCCATTATGTTTTGGCCAGGACCATGATTAGACTTGGAAAATGTTTATATACTGGTAGTCTAGTTTGTACATGTTATACTTTTATTTGTTATTCTTTATTCCCATTCTGATATCTTGAACATTTCTGTTTAGTTTTTTTAATCTTTCCTTGCATCAAGAAAATTTTATTTTGACCTACTACAAAACATTCAACTAACATCTACACCCTTTTATCATACCCATACTTCGTTTAATCTGAGATACATGTATAAATCAACTTTATTTATTGTAATAACTTTCTCCTGTGGTCCGAGGAAACGCGCCTACTTGTGACTTCCGGCTGGTTTGTTAAAATTGCGTGAGGCCCAACTTAATAAATATTCATTCCCCGTGAATATTTTGTTGAATAGAGAAACACTCCCAAAAACAAATTCATTCCGCTGAAAAAGACACATTGTTATTGGAAATAAAAGTGAACACTATCTATTCCCAGCGGAAGCAAAAATCTAGTCCATATAAGTTTCTTCTTCAACATTATATCATATTTATCGTAAGCAAAGAGGGAGAGGTACATACGTACATGCAGTGAGAGAGAGAGAGATAGAGAAAAAGAGAGAAGTAGAGAGAGAGAGAGAGAGAGAGAGAGAGAGAGAGAGAGAGAGAGAGAGAGAGAGAGAGAGAGAGAGAGAGAGAGAGAGAGAGAGAGAGAGAGAGAGAGAGAGAGAGGGAGAGAGAGGGAGAGAGAGGGAGAGGGAGAGGGAGAGGGAGGAGAGGGGCGGAGAGAGAAAGGAGTCAGGCAGAGAAAAAGAGATACAGAAACAGATAAAGAAAACGAGAAAATAAGATATACATATATTCATATATAGAAAGAAAGGTGGAAAGTATGACACATAAAGTAGACACATAAAAAGTATTTTTTATTCTGGAAAACAATGATATTAATAATCAAAATGTTTCTCAACAATGGATATATTATAATCTAGTCCTTAAAAGAAAACAAATAAACAACAAAAAACACATATTACAGCAACACCAAGGGAATTAAACACTAATGATAGAAACCGAACGACTGTCGCTTGTCAATCACCTGCACTGGGATCTTTAACACTATGTAGGCCTAGATCATTAGGTATGTTCTTATTGCTAATAAAATACAATACAACCTATATATATATGTGAAGTCAACATATATAAAAAAAAAAATACAAAAGAAGCCATTTACAAAAGAAATGCAATGGTAATAATCAGTCCCAGTCCCAGTTCCAGTTCCAGTCCCAGTCCTAGTCCCAGTTCCAGTCCCAGTCCCAGTCCCAGTCCCAGTTCCAGTTCCAGTCCCAGTCCCAGTTCCAGTTCCAGTCCCAGTCCCAGTCCCAGTTCCAGTCCCAGTTCCAGTCCCAGTCCCAGTTCCAGTTCCAGTCCCAGTTCCAGTTCCAGTCCCAGTTCCAGTCCCAGTCCCAGTTCCAGTCCCAGTCCCAGTTCCAGTCCCAGTCCCAGTCCCAGTTCCAGTTCCAGTTCCAGTTCCAGTTCCAGTCCCAGTTCCAGTCCCAGTCCCAGTCCCAGTCCCAGTTCCAGTTCCAGTTCCAGTTCCAGTCCCAGTCCCAGTTCCAGTCCCAGTCCCAGTCCCAGTCCCAGTCCCAGTCCCAGTCCGTTCCAGTCCCAGTCCCAGTCCGTTCCAGTCCCAGTCCCAGTCCGTTCCAGTCCCAGTCCCAGTCCGTTCCAGTCCCAGTCCCAGTCCGTTCCAGTCCCAGTCCGTTCCAGTCCCAGTCCGTTCCAGTCCCAGTCCGTTCCAGTCCCAGTCCGTTCCAGTCCCAGTCCCAGTCCCAGTCTCCACATAATCATTATCATTATTCGGATTGGAATCAAAATCATTGCGTATAACTATTGTTTTTACCATTATTGCAGTTATTTTTTTTCATGAAGGGAAACAGGATAGAAAGGAACCCAAAAAGAATGTTTCTATTTGTAAGTACTCACATATATTGTTATTGTCAATTCATTTATGATTATCACATTTGTTATTACCATCCTTAGAGTTATTATTCTTAGAACCATATCACTGCTACTGCCGCTAGTTTATCATTATTATATCATTACTGTTCCTGGTCTTCTTGTTTTGTTTTGTTATTATCAACATCATTATTATTATTCTAACCTCGTTATCTCACGAACGATAGCTATTACAATAACTATATGTAAAAAAAAAAAGAAAATGGTAATCGTCTCCGCCAGGAATCGAACTCGGAATTTCCGGTTTACAGGCGGCTGCGTTAACCGTTACACCATGGAGGTATATAAACATCGTAAGTGGAAATATATTTACATAACATTAAAAATATATATATATATATATATATATATATATATATATATATATATATATATATATATATATATATATATATATATATATATATATATATATATATATATATATATATATATATATATATTTATTTATATTTATATTTTTATATTTATGTTTGTTAACTTGTTTATCAATTTTATGTGTGTAATTATCTATTTTTTTGTGTGTTTATGTATTTATCTTTTAGATATTTGTTTACCTCTTTATAGACAGTTCCTTCCCGTAAGTTTATATAATGATAATGATGAAAGCAAGATTGCTCTGATTTCGTGACTTTTCTCCCGTGTTTGTAAAATAATGATAATTATGGCAATGAATAAATGTCGCTAATCATACTGCAAATCATGACAAGAATGATATAACAGTGATAATGATGATTTTGTTACCGATAAGAAAATGATGACGTTGATTATGACTATGAGAGTAACAATAAGAAAAGGGAGTTATCACATAAACAACAATTATGGAAAATGTAAAAAGATATGACAAAGATTTTAGATTATGTGGTTACCATATTACTATGAATGATTAAATCAACATACGTATAGAATAAACATGTAATCATTATTATGATCCTGATTGGTATCAAAATAAATGTGTATAATCAGTATTGTTTTTACTCTTTTTACATTTACTTTTATCATTATTATGAAGAGAAACATGAAAGAAGGGATCCTGAAATTTGTTTATATTTGTAAACACTCATATACTTTTCATATTATGTTATTGTAAATTTATTTATCATTATCACCGTTGTTATTGCATCATTGCTCCCATTATTCTTAACGTTAATAGAATGATTATCAACACTCCAATTGCCATTAACGTATCATTATCTTTATATTATTGTTATCACAGTTGCCATCATGTGTTGGCCAGACCCATGATTACACTTGGAAAATGCTTATAAACTGGTAGTCTAGTTTGTACATTTTGTACTTTTTCTTTGCTGTTGTTTATTCCTATTCTGATATCCTGGAAATTTCTGTTCAATTCTTTAACTTTTTCTTGCCTCAAGAAAATTTCATTTGGAACTACTGCAAAATATTCAATTAACGTCTACACCCTGCAATCTAGTCCATATAAGTTTCTTCTTCAACACAATATCATATTTTTCGGAAGTAAAGAGGAAGAGGCACATCCACACAGGTAGAGAAAGGAGAGAGAGAACGAGAAAAAGAGAGAAGAGCAGAGAGAGAGAAAGAGGAGGGGGAAGGAGAGGCGTCAGGCAGAGAGATATATAAAAAGATAAAGGGAACGAGAAAATGAGATAAACATATATTAATATAGAAAGAGAAAGTTTTAATAGAGGTAGCCTATTAATTTTTATAAAAAAAAACAATGATATTAAAGATCAAAATGTTTCTTAACAATGGAATTATTATGATTTAGTCATTAAAACAAAACACAACAACAAAAACATATTACAGCTACTGCAAGGGAATTAGACACGAATAATAGAAAAGAAAAAACATTGTCGCTTGTCCACCAACTGCTCAGGGCTCATTAACACTAAGTAGGCCTATATCACTAGGGATGTTCTTATTGCTAATAAGATAGATTACAACCTGTATGTACTTGATGTCCACATATATGCAAAATTATATTCATCATGAGCTAAACTGAAATTATTTACAAAAGAAACGCACATACTTGTAAACATTAGAATTCGTAATTAATTACTGTAAACAGCGTCATTGAGAATTCTGCTCGTGTAGAAATCAAGAAATGACCGTTATTTCTAAGCTATCTCATATCCTACTCATTAGATTAGTCAAAAAAATACTTTACATATTAATTATGATAATAATTATCATTATTATAAATCACAACAGCATTAATGGTGATAATAATGACTGATAATATTGATATTGATAATGATCGTAATAGTGAAAAAAATGAAATAATGATAATGATATTGATAATGATAATGATAACTGCAATAATGGCATTTTCTAAATATGATGATAAATGTAACAACAATTAACAGATGCCAACAATGATAAGAATAAGAAAACAATGGCACTGATGATATTGTTACAGATAAAAATACATGATTGATGATAATTCTCTCTCTCTCTTTCTCTCTTTCTTTCTCTTTCTCTCTCTCTTATAATCATTATCATTATCCAGATTGTTATTAAAATCATTGCATATAACTAGTATTGTTTGTACCATTTTTATCATAATTATTATCAGGAAGAGAAACAGGAAAGAAGGGAACCCAAAAAGATTGTTTCTACTTGTAAGTATTGTATATCTTTTTATATCAGACTATTGTTAATTAATTTATAATCATTACCTTTGTTATTGCCATCTTTACTGTAATTATTCTTAGAACCATGATCATCACTGCTACTGCCGTTAGCTTGTCATTATCATTATAGAATTATTATTCCTGTTCTTGTTTTTTATTTTATTATTAATATTATTACTTTTATTATTGTTATCTTAAGAAGGATGGCTACTTCAAATAACTAAAAAAAAAAATATAGCAAATTGTTTCCGCCGAGAATCGAACCAAGAATTCCCGGTTTGGTGGCGGTTGTGTTAACCGTTACACCATAACACAGAAACAGAGAGTTGTAGAATTATATTTAAATAAAAGGAACAAAAAAGAAAAAAAAAATATTTCTATATCCATTTGTTAACTTTTTAGTTATGCTTTTGTTTTTGTGTGTTTTACATATTTGTTTATCATGTTTATAATAATCATAATGATGTAGGCAGGATTTCTCTGATTTGGTGAATTTTCTCCCATGTTTGTGTTTCTATAATGATATTGGCAGTCATGACAATGAAAAAATGCCGCTAATCATACTAACCAATGATAAGAATGATATAAAAGTGACAATGATAATTTTGTTGCCGATAGGAAAATGATGTTGATTATAACTTAGTACTATGAGTGATTAAATCATCATTAGCATAGAATATATTCACATAATTGATACCAATAAATCTCTCTTCTCTCCCCATCACAATTTTGTAATCATTATTGCTATCATGACTGGTATCAGAATCATTGAGTATAATCAGTATTATTTTTACCCTTTTTACAGTTACTTTTATTATCATGAAGAGAAACAGGAATTAACGGAACCCGATATATTATGTTATTGTCGATTCATTCATCATTATCACCGTTGTTATTGCATCATTACTGTCATTATTCTTAACGCTATTAGAATAATAATCAACATTGCTACTTCCATTAGCGTATCATTATATCATCATTGTTATTATAGTTGCCAGCAGGTTTAGGCCAGGACCATGATTATGCTTGGAAAAGACACTGGTAGTCTAGTTTGTACATGTTATACGTTTTTTTTTTTTTTTTTTTTTTTTTGGCACATTTTGATTCTCATTACGATATATATATATATATATATATATATATATATATATATATATATATATATATATACAAAAATATGTATGTATGTATATGTATGTATAGATAAGTATATATATATATATATATATATATATATATATATATATATATATATATATATATATATATATATATTTCAGCCTTCCAAATCCGTCGTTGCACATGTGCCTTTCCCAATCTGCGCTACCACGCTGTCGCAGGGCGGGTTGGTCAGGGTCCTTTTACGACTATACTTTGGAAGTATTCTTTGCACGTCCCCCTATACATATATGTATATATATATATATATATATATATATATATATATATATATATATATATATATATATATATATATATATATTTATGTATATATATATATATATGTATGTATATATATATATATATATATATATATATATATATATATATATATATATATATATATATATATATATATATATATACATGCATATATATATAGATAGATAGATAGATATAGATATAGATATAGATATAGATATAGATATAGACATACATATATATGTGTGTATATATATATTTATATATATAAATATATATATATATATATATATATATATATATATATATATATATATATATATATATATATATATATGTATGTATGTATGTATATATATATGCATATGTGTGTGTGGGGCGGGGGAGGTGATAAGAAAGAGAGAGAGAGAGAGAGAGATAAAGATTCATTTTGCTTAGGAAAAAATGATAAGAAAAAAAGTGAAAGTTAGATCTAGTCCATATAATTTTCTTTTTTATATTACAGCAACGGGGATAATTATTGACACGAATGAAAGTGTCGCTTGTCAGTCAACCACTGTTACACAATGGTCGTTAGCAACAAGTGGGCGTATTGCATTGTGAATATTCTTATTGGCAGTAAAATAAACCAGTTATATGATAGGTATTATCAATAGTATTTATCATATGCAGAGACACAGAGAGGCACACACACAGATAGAGATTAGAGAGTTGTGGACACACTCTCATTCTCTCTTTCTTTCTCACACACACACACACACACACACACACACACACACACACACACACACACACACACACACACACATACACACACACACACACACACACACACATCAAACACACACACACACATCCCAAAACGTCTGTATTTATTTTGCTGAAAACGACACGAACTGAAAAGACGTTTAAAGGTGTTTAACACCATTAGAAACGATGATTGAATCCAAAATAATAATAAAAAATATATATGTACATAACAGCAACTGCATGAGACATTTCTATCAAATGCACATACACACTCAAAATCGTAATTACTGTGAATTAGAATAATAAAGGTAATAACAATAATAATGATAATTATTATAATAGTAATGATTAAAATGATAATGACGATAATGATGAAGATAATGTTCAAGAAATGTTAATGAAAGCAGCCAGTCTGTTAAAATTGTACGAGGCCCGACAATATTTATAATACGGACAACTATATCCACAGAAATAAATCTGTCAGATGGGTAAACTGAGATGCCTTTATTTCTGCGCCTCTGCGTGTCTGTATATATAAATATTCATTGGGTGGGCCTCGCACACTTTTAACAAACGAGCCGGTAGAATATACATCCGTACATTATACATAAATACATACATTCTCTCTCTCTCTCTCTCTCTCTCTCTCTCTCTCTCTCTCTCTCTCTCTCTCTCTCTCTCTCTCTCTCTCTCTCTCTCTCTCTCTCTCTCTCTTTTTTCTATCTCTCTCTCCGAATTTCAAACACCATTTTATTTTCCATCTCTTTCCAATATTTTCCTTCTCTCTATTTCTCTCTAGTGTTATAGATATAGTGATGATAATAATAATAATAATAATAATAATAATAATAATAATAATAACAAATGATGTTAACAAAATCACCCCGTCTTCATAAAAAAAAAACTACATAATAAATAATAATGTCTCCGACAGGAGTCGAACCTGGTATACCCGCTTCAGAGGCGACTGCGTTAACCGTTACACCACAGACTTGATATGTAATGAGCGTATAAGAAAAAAAGAAATTACAATAGAAAGATTTTTTTTTTTTTTTTTTTTTTTTGGAGGGGGAGGGATTGCTTCTTTATATTTTATGTTTGTCTGTGTATTTGTTTATTCATCTGTTTTCCATTATAAGTCTATTTCTTCCCCTAATTTTGTTTTTATCCATACTCTCTCTCTCTCTCTCTCTCTCTCTCTCTCTCTCTCTCTCTCTCTCTCTCTCTCTCTCTCTCTCTCTCTCTCTCTCTCTCTCTCTCTGAAAGCAGGTTTTCCCAGATTAGGTTATTTTCTCCCCATGTGCTTTGAAATGACAATGACTTATGGCGATAAATAAATGGCACTTATACTACAACTAATGATTAAAAATATGGTAATGATAATGAATTTGACACCGATAAGGAAATCACAAAGTTGATAACAATAATGATTCTGATACTAAGACAAAAGTAACAACGATGATGATATAATGATAAGGAATTATATAATGTTTTCAGACTATTTATCTCTTATTACTATTAAATATGAATGAAATTAGCAATGATATAGAATATGCATTCACCACATGTCTCTCTCTCTCTCTCTCTTTCATGCTTTTATCCGTTGACGTTGGCTATTTTTGACCATGAGGTTAAAATTATTTCAATACTTGCATGTTAATATAACAGACAGGAAGATAAGCATCGTGAAAACGTAATTAAATAGGTAACAAACATGTCAAATAAGGTTAAGATTCCCGACACATGCAATACAGTAAGGATTAAAGCCCACAATTAGATTTTAACTATAGTTACAACTTCAGTGAGAAATGGGGGGAGAGAGAGAGAGAGAGAGAGAGAGAGAGAGAGAGAGAGAGAGAGAGAGAGAGAGAGAGAGAGAGAGAGAGAGAGAGAGAGAGAGAGAGAGAGAGAGAGAGGGTGCGGAAGTGGAGAAAAGGTGCTGAGAAAGAGAGGGACTGAACAGAGAAGCACTCCGACACTCAGATTCACTTGGCTGAAAAGGACACAATGATATTGGAAATAAAAGCGAATACAGTAGCTTTTCCCACCGGAAACAATGAAGTCTAGTCCATATAAGTTTCTTCAACATTATATCTTATTTATCGTAAGCAAGGAGGTAGCGAGAGAGAGCTGGAGAAAAATAGAGTGAAGCAGAGAAAGAGAGGAGAGGGTAGAAGAGAGATAGAGAAACAAACAAACAAAACGAGAAAAGGGGATATACATATAGAGAGAAAGGTGGAGTTTTTGATAGAGGTAGACACATGAAGACATTTTTTTTCTTTTTTGAAAGAAAACAATGATATTACTAATTCAAATAATTTTGAACAATGGAAGTACAATAATCTAGTCTCTGTACATTTCGTTCTTGAAAAAAGGACATGATTACAGCAACTGCAAGAGAATTAGACACGAATGATAGAAAACGAACGATTGTCGCTTCTAAATAAACTAATAATGATTCTAATGATAAGTCAAGTAACAGCGGTGATGATATAATGATAAGGAATTATCTAATGTTGTTACAATAACAATAAAAGTAACCATATCAACAATGTTATAAAATATGCATAAATCAATAACAATAATACTGAATCTCTCTCTCATGTTTTTATCTATAAAATTATTTTGAACTTGAGTTTAAATGATTTTAATATATGCAAGGTGAAATAAGACAATGGAAGATAAATATCGGGAAAATGTAATTAATTAAGTAACAGGCATATCAAATGAAGGTTAAGACTCCTTACAAATGTAACACAGTAAGAATTAAAGTCCACGAATAGATTTTAACTATGTTTATTACAGTAAACAGATGGAGAGAGAGAGAGAGAGAGAGAGAGAGAGAGAGAGAGAGAGAGAGAGAGAGAGAGAGAGAGAGAGAGAGAGAGAGAGAGAGAGAGAGAGAGAGAGAGAGAGAGAGAGAGAAGGAGGGGGATTGAATAGAGAATCACTCCCAAACTCAGATTCATTTTGCTGAAAAGGACACAATGATATTGGAAATAAAAGTTAACACAGTATCTATTCCCACCGAAAACAATAAAATCCAGTCCATATAAGTTTCTTTATTTAACAGTATGTCTTATTTATCGTAATCAAAGAGGAAGAGGCACATACAAACAGGTAGAGAGAGAGATAGCTGGAGAAAAGAGACTGAAACAGAGAAAGAGAGGAGTTTGAAAGAGGTTGACACATAGAGACTATTCATTCATATTATGCCCATTTTCTGGCTAAAATTTCCTCTTTGTATATTAGCTTATGAATGAGTAAATGAGAGAGAGAGAGAGAGAGAGAGAGAGAGAGAGAGAGAGAGAGAGAGAGAGAGAGAGAGAGAGAGAGAGAGAGAGAGAGAGAGAGAGAGAGGGAGAGAGGAGGGATAGAGAGAGAGAGAGAGAGAGAGAGAGGGAGAGAGAGGGAGGGATAGAGAGAGAGAGAGAGAGAGAGAGAGAGAGAGAGAGAGAGAGAGAGAGAGAGAGAGAGAGAGAGAGAGAGAGAGAGAGAGAGAGAGAGAGATACCAAGTTACATATCCATTCAGTATATGATGTAAACACACGCGCACCCATGTATTTATGCGTATCTGTCTCCCGTTTTCTCAAGCCATAAACACACACAGACAGGGGAAAGGAGTGAGGGAGGGAAAGAAAAAAATATCTCTGTTGACTGTTAAACCGAAAATGACAACAGGTATAAATCCAATATAAAAAAGAAGGTAATTTTCATAGGATTGCTATATATGCTAGAGCTTTGCGAAATTTAACCGAATTGCCAATGTTATTGTTAAAGAAATTACAAAAATTTTGATCCGACGCCTGGGCTTTATCCTCACATTCACCCACTTGAGTAAGGACCTGCAAGGCGTCGACCTTTGGTTAAAATGAATTAGTGGAATATCAAAATTTAACATCATCTCAATTACAAATCATATGTGTATCCCTCTGCCTGATGTAGTTTTAGCCCAAAGTATATTATAGATTGTCCCAATCCAGAGCTGAAAATTGTACAGGAGAGGCCACTGGATCAGATTTGAATATGGTGTTTTGCAAAGAAAAGGGAGCTCGCCTGAGGCGGGGATATATATATATATCTATATCTATATCTATCTATCTATCTATCTATCTATCTATCTATATATATAGATATATAGAGAGAGAGAGAGAGAGAGAGAGAGAGAGAGAGAGAGAGAGAGAGAGAGAGAGAGAGAGAGAGAGAGAGAGAGAGAGAGAGAAGAGGGACAGGATAAACAGAGAGAGAGAGAGAGGAGGAGAAAGAGAGGGAGGGAGAGAAGGAGAAAGATAAAGGAGAAGAGAGGGAGGAAGGAGAGAAAGAGTTAGAGTGAGAGAGAGAAAGAGAGAAGAGGGACAGGGGGATAGAGCTGGGAAGGATAAACAGAGAGAGAGAGAGAGAGGAGGAGAAAGAGAGGGAGGGAGAGAAGGAGAAAGATAAAGGAAAAGAGAGGGAGGGAGGGGAGCAAGAATTAGAGGCAGAGAGAGAGTGAGTAAGAGAGAGTGAGAGAGAGAGATAAGGAGGAAGAGAGAGAATATGATATTGGGAAAGTGAGAGAGTAAATCTAGTTAAAAAATGGTGAGAGAGGGACTAGAAGCATAAAGAGAGATGCAGTTCCCGTCATCATTGCTACACTTAAAGCGTTTCAAGCAGGGGAGCGCTTGGGCAAGAATTCTTGCCGATATACCAAGAACTGTACCGTTCCCTGCTTAAAACGTTGTCCAAGGTAGGCAACGCCTTGTTCAGTGATGCCAGACTTGTGGAAGTGTCTTTCTATAAAGTACAAATCATAACAGTTCTTGGAGAGCATAGAAATGTCAAAATAACACACAGCATATACATACTTGGGTTTTAAAAGCAATAGACAAGTATTCCCACCAACAATATCGGAGACAGCTAACGTATGCATAAGTTGAAGGTTGAGTTTATTTCATTGGCGTTTGGTAACAGTTTGAGCGCGAATTTCAAAACAGCTGACAAGCTAGCGTGGCAGATGACAAATAAGTAAATAAATCTACCCTAACATCTTAACAAAGCGCAATATTTTTTTCCTACATTCATATAAAGCGGCTCTAAATCCGTGACGCACACTTCCAATGGGCAACCCTTACACTCTGACGCGTTTTCAAAACAAATGAACATCCCTGAATTAAAATATAGGCCTAACCATTCCCATATATCCGATTTTATGAAGTTTAATATAACAAGTCATTGAATACAATATCAACAGAAGAGTGTTGCTAGAATTTCTCAGACTTTTTTCACTTGAAATATTCTCTATTTCATAGAATAGTATTCTCGATCTAGAGAGACGAGGAGACTTAGCAGGAGATAATGATTTATGATTTATAAGAAAAAAACTTTTCATTCCCATAATTTCCATTATCTATCTGTGTGTGTGTGTGTGTGTGTGTGTGTGTGTGTGTGTGTGTGTATTCATATATATATATATATATATATATATATATATATATATATATATATATATATATATATTCATATATGTATATATATATATATATATATATTCATATATATATATATACACATATGTATATATATATATATTCATATATATATATATACACATATGTATATATAATTATGTGTATATATACATATATGTCTATATAATAGTTATATATGCATATATATACATATATATGCATATATATATACATATATGTGTATATATATATATATATATATATATATATATATATATATATATATATATATATACAAATATATATGTATATATTTTTATATATATATATAAGTATTTATACATATATAATGGGTATGCATGTATGTATATTTAAATATATATACATATATATAGGTATGTATGTATGCATATATAAACGTGTGTGTGTGTGTGTGTGTGTGTGTGTGTGTGTGTGTGTGTGTGTGTGTGTGTGTGTGTGTGTGTGTGTGTGTGTGTGTGTGCATGCGTGTTTGTACATATGTATGTAAAGAGATTCTAAAGAAAGGTGACCATATGATTCAATAAATAAAGGCTGAAACACCATACAGTTCGTCCTGCACTTGCACCCAGATGTAACAGCATAATCAGGGGTCTTCGTTGCTCTTCCTTCCTGAAAAGCTTCTCGAGGTCATGTTGGCAAGATGTCCGACTGCTTGTGTGAATAATACATGATGAATAAGACGCCGCTCGGCTCACTAGATTAGCCGACAAACAAATCCAAGTGAAAGGAATCATTTAAGCGAGTAGAGAGCTAGCAAAGCACTTTAAATAAACCGGCCATGTCAGGTGCTAGAGTAGGCACGGTAATACACGCCGTGTTTACATATCAAGGAATGGTAGTTCTCAGATAATGTTTACTGAACCTGTGATATTGCACAGCACAAAAGCGGTTCCCGGTAGCTCGAGCTAATGTATACAGCAAGAGAGAGAGATCTGGAACAATATATATTTAAAACAGCCCGTAAGAGGCTGGCACGGAAGAATAATATTTCTATTCAATACCCGTTTAATCTCGAAAAGAGCGGAAGTATTGGAAATAGAACGCAAACACGGCCGTGGCAGTGTGGCATAAAACAAATAATTCACGGGAAGTGAGAGGGTAAACAGCACTGAAGGGCTTGATGATAAGTAAACATGCGGCCTGCTTGCTTGGCTCCGAAGAAACAATAACAGATTTGTAATTCAAA
>NC_091560.1:25987800-25997800 GCF_042767895.1 Penaeus vannamei
AAATGGGAAATGACCCCGAAAAAAAAGAAAGAAAGAAAAAAAATGGAATGAGAAAAAAATATTTTAACGAATGTGGTTCAACGTCTGCAAAGAGAGGAAGGCGATGGGGTAGGGAGGGAGAGAGAGGGGCAGGGGAAAGGGTAGGGGAGAGGGGTAGGGGGGTACGTAGGAGGGGGTGAGGGGAAGAGGAAGGGGATGAGAAGGATTTTTCGAGGATCATCGGATGAAACTGTAAGAGGGTGCTGGTGGGGCCTCAGGAAGGGTGGGGGTGGGGAGGCAAGGGAGAGATGGCGTGGGGCTCCGGAGCGGGAAGGGGGAGGGGAGGGAAAGGGGAAAGAAGAAAGGCTTAGGAAATCAAGAAGGAGATAGGAAACCAAAAGGAAGAGAGAAAGGGAAATGTGACTGAAGGTACAGAGGTAGAAAAGGGAATATACAAATCAGAATAAAAAAGGAAATATGTGAAAAACTGAGTAAAGACAAAATATTTAATACGACGGAAAGACCGAACGGCGATTGCAAAGAGAGAGCAAATATGCAATTCAGAAAAAGAAAAGGATGTGAACTCGGCGATATATATATATATATATATATATATATATATATATATATATATATATATATATATATGTATATATATGTGTGTGTGTGTGTGTGTGTGTGTGTGTGTGTGTGTGTGTGTGTGTGTGTGTGTGTGTGTGTGTGTGTGTGTGTGTGTGTGTATGTGTGTGTGTGTGAGTGTGAGGATATATATATATATATATATATATATATATATATATATATATATATATATAGAGAGAGAGAGAGAGAGAGAGAGAGAGAGAGAGAGAGAGAGAGAGAGAGAGGGAGAGAGAGAGAGGGAGAGAGAGAGAGAAAGGGAGAGAGAAAGAGAGAGAGATACATATATATATATATATATATATATATATATATATATATATATATATATATATATATATATTTACGTATATGTATATATACATATGTATCTATTCACATATATGTGTGCGTGTATACATACACATATATATATATATATATATATATATATATATATATATATATATATATATATATATATATATATATATATATATATATATATACGTATGTATATATATGTATATATGTATATTTTTATATATATATATATATATATATATATATATATATATATATATATATATATATATATATGAATACAAAAACATTTCTTACTCCGCTCCATGGGTTCCGAGGACATTGTTTATGACATCGTTATAATGAAGGATCATTTGGGCTTATACCCTGAAAAAAAATGTCTTTCTGTTGCATATATCAATGACATGACAGTCAAAATCACCAACCCCCGCCATGGACATGCGTCAGAAGCATAGAATGCCTCCACACAGAAGTTGGACCAGCTGGCATTCATTCATTCACCGGCGCCTGGTGATCGTTTACGGAGCCGAGGCAGTTAGGAGATGGGTTCGTCGACTCCGGAGTGGCGACAGAGATGTGAGTGACAAATCGCGCTGCGGACGCCCTTGCACAGCCATCACTCCGGAAATAAAGTACGCCTTGATCGGTGGATAATGGTGAATGAAATGCGTGCAGAAGTGGGTGTGGTTGTCAGTGCGCTGGAAACGATGTTGTCATCTAAATCAGTACGCATTTCATTCACCGTTATCCGTCGATGAGCGCGGATGAGTTGAGGCGCATTTCATTTTCCGGAGTGGTGGCTGTGCAAGGGAGTCCGGAACGCGATTTGTCATTCACAAATATATACGTGTGTATGTGTGTGCATACACACACACACACACACTCACACACAAACACACACACACACACACACACACATATATATATATATATATATATATATATATATATATATATATATATATATATATATATATATATATGTATGTGTGTGTGTGTGTGTGTGTGTGTGTGTGTGTATACATGTATATCGCCGAGCGCATATCCTTTTACTTGTCTGGATTGCATTCATGATCTTACTCTCTTTGTATCGACTTCCTGTCATTCCGTCTTATCAAAATATTTTTGCCTTTATTCGGCCTTTCATATATTTCCATTTTCAAAATGTGTGTGTTTATATATATATATATATATATATATATATATATATATATATATATATATATATATATATATATATATACGTACATATATATATATATATATATATATATATATATACATATATACATATATACGTACATATATATATATATATATATATATATATATATATATATATATATATATATATATATATATATATATATATACGTATATACATACATATATATATATATATATATATATATATATATATATATACATATACATATATATATATATATATATATATATATATATATATATATATATATATATATATATATACGTACATATATACATATATATATACATTTATATATATATGTATACATATATATATATATATATATACAAATTTATATATATATATATATATATATATATATATATATATATATATATATATATATATATATATATATATATATATATATATATACGTACATATATATAATATCTATACATATATATATATATATATATATATAATATATGTGTGTGTGTGTGTGTGTGTGTGTGTGTGTGTGTGTGTGTGTGTGTGTGTGTGTGTGTGTGTGTGTATATATATATATATATATATATATATATATATATATATATATATATATATATATATATATAGACGTACATATATATATATATATATATATATATATATATATATATATATACCTACATATATATATATATATATATATATATATATATATATATATATATATATATATATATATATATATATATATGTATATACGTACATATATATATATATATATATATATATATATATATATATATATATATATATATAGAGAGAGAGAGAGAGAGAGAGAGAGAGAGAGAGAGAGAGAGAGTGAGAGAGACGCACACAGACACACACATATATACACACACACGGACGCAGACACACACACACACACACACACACACACACACATATATATATACATATATATATACATATATATATATATATATATATATATATATATATATATATATATATATATATATTCATACATACATATATATATATATATATATATATATATATATATATATATATATATATATATATATATACAGTATACATATATACGCATTTCGGATATTTGGAGAGAGAGAGGAGGAAACACACAGGCAGACGGACAGAGACGTTCGTTGTCATTTATATTATAATCAGTTATTCTTTATTATCTCCAGATTGTACACTGTAGATTCTTGGCGTGGTCGTGAAATATATATAAAAAAAATAGAAATTTACTGAATCGAAACAAACTTCCTTGATATTTTGCTTCCATGTAAACACTCATGGAAAGAATTGAAGTTGTTGACGATTACTTGCACAAGAAGAAGAGGAGGAAGAGATGATGTAAGAAGGGAAGGAAAGAAGAAAAGGTGATAAGGAGGAGATGGACTCTGAGCAATAATAATAAGATGAGGATGGGTAGAGAAAAAAAAAAAACAAGAAAAAGAAAATAGAAAAAGAGAGGAGGAGGAAAAAAAAGAACAATAGGAGGAAACAGACTGTGGAGAACAAGAATGATTGGAAGAGGAGGAGGAGCTGGAAAAGGAAGAAGAAAAAAGAAGAGGAATGCGAAAGAGAAGAAGAAAAGAAAGCGAGAACAAGTGAGTCGTGAAAACCCTGAACTGGCCGAGAATAGTGGGATCAAACGTTTGAATAAAAGGAAAAGGAGTTTGTAAAGTGATAACAGAAAAAATAAGATCTGCAGGGAATAAGGGGAATGAATCATATAAAAGATACTTAAATCTTAAATCACTGATAAGATACACAAAATTAGTTTAATTCAATTTCAGATATAAAAGAAAAAAATAAATCCTCCTAGGAATACGTTAATTCAAATGAAATACTTTTATTCTCGCCCCCCCCCCCCTCCCGTTTCCTTTTTTTAGCTTCCCGAAAAATTTTCTGCATCTTTTTCCATCCCACTGGCCTATATATATATGAAATGTAATTAAAAGAATAAATTAACAGACAAACGATAATCTCATACTTTAAATAATAACATGCCTATAGTGTTGTTTTTGTTTATTTTTTTGTTTGTTGTTTTTACCTTCCTGCTTTCTTTCAATCTTCCTTTCTTTTTTCTTTCAGATTATATCTAAAAATATTGTTTCTGACTTATTCCATTAAGGTTTTTCCTTTTTTTCACATTTCATAATTAACTCCCTTCTATTATCACAGCACTATATTTAGATAATGCTCTTAAACTTTCTTTATAATCATCTCTATTGTCTTATTCTTAGCGACGAAAAATCTCTTTTCTTCGAGAACTGATTCCATTCTCGTCCCACTCATTTCCTTAGAAAATCGCCAATCTTTTAATCGTTTCCTTTTTATCCCTCTTGTTATATCCGATTTCCCTTTTGTCTCTTTTCTCTTTCATTTTATCTTTCCTTTTTTATGTTATTAGTTGTTGTTTTTTTCTCTTTTCTTCTTTTTCTTCTTCTTTCCTTGCTTCCATTTTTTTCTCCGACCTTTCTTTCACACTCTTCTCTTTTTTGCATTCTCTTTCTCTTCCCATTTTCTCTCCCTTGTTTTCCGTCTTTTCATTTACCTCTTCCCATTCCCTTTACCCTTTCTTTTTCCTCTCTTTCTTCTTTCTTCCTCTGTTCTCCCTTCCTTATATTTCCTTCTTAATATCCTTCTTCCTACCTTTGTCTGTTTCCCTCGCTTTCTCTACGCATTTCAGTTCCAATCACCTTCCTTTCTCTCTTTGTCCTTTTAATCTCTCTCTCTCTCTCTCTCTCTCTGTATGTCTGTCTGACTGTCTTTCTCTCTCAGTCTCTCTTTTTCTCTCTGTCTCTGTCTCTTTGTCAATCTCTGGTCTCTCTTGTCTGTCTCTCTCTCTCTCTCTGTCTGTCTCTCTCTCTCTCTGTCTCTCTCTCTCTCTGTCTCTCTCTCTCTCTCTCTCTCTCTCTCTCTCTCTCTCTCTCTCTCTCTCTCTCTCTCTCTCTCTCTCTATATATATATATATATATATATATATATATATATATATATATATATATATATATATATATATATATATATATATATATATATATATATATATATAGCTATATATATATATATATATATATATATATATATATATATATATATATATAGCTATATATATATATATCTATATATATATAGCTATATATATATATATGTATAGATATATATATATATATATATATATATATATATATATATATATATTACCCTTTTCATTGCCCTTCCTCTCTCTCCCTATCTGTCTATCTCTTTATCTTTCTCTCTCTCTCTCTTTCTTCTCTCATCCCCTATTTGCTCTTCTCCCTCTTCCCCTCACCCTCCCTCCCCTCGCTGGGCCCTGTTCCTCCCTCGCCTCTTCCCCTTCTGCCAAATTCCAATCATGAGGGCAAATTTAGTGGGCTCATCCTTCCCGCTCGACACACAATGCCACTGAGCACACGGAAGCCCCGCCCTCTCTCTTCCTGTGTCCTCTCGTGTGTCCATTTTTTTCTGTTTTTGGTTTTTCTCTTTCTCTCTCTCTCTCTCTCTCTCTCTCTCTCTCTCTCTCTCTCTCTCTCTCTCTCTCTCTCTCTCTCTCTCTCTCTCTCTCTCTCTCTCTCTGTGTGTCTTTCTCTCTCTCTCTCTCTCTCTTTCTCTCTCTCTTTCTGTCGCTCTCTGTCTTTCTCTCTCTCTCTGTCTCTCTCTTTCTGTCGCTCTCTCTCTCTCTCTCTCTTTCTTTCTGTCGCTCTCTCTCGCTCTTTCTGTCGCTCTATCTCTCTCTCTCTTCTTTTTTATGATGGGGAGTAGGGGGTAAGGTATAGAGTTGCGTGTCCTTGTGCTTTTTGTTGTTGTAGGTATTGTTGTTGTTGTGTATTTCTTTTCGAAATATTCTTTCTTTCTTTTTGTCTAAAGCGTTGTTTACTTGGTTGCTTATTTTCTAGCTTATGTGTATTTCTTTATAGTACATCTAAGTATATCTTTACCTATTTCCTTTCCTTAAATACATCCTTTTATTACTCATCTTCATTACTTTATTTCATCTTCTCTTACGTATCCCTATCCTATATTTATTCATTTTCTCTCGAACGTTATTTCTGTGTTTCTTCATCTCGTATTCCTTTTTTTGGTGTGTCTTTGCATTCTTTTACACGTCTCTTCGTCTTGTTGCATTCTTGTTGCATCTCATCTTCATACCCTTCTGTCTATCTTTTTTTCCAGAGTTTTCTCTCTCCTCTGCCTGTTTTCCTTCTTCTGTTCTTCTCACATTTTCTTTTCTTTCTACTGGTTTTTATTTTTGTCTTCTAGTGATTTTGTGCATCATTTTGTTTTGTTTTCTAATTAAATCGTGACCACGCTCTCTTTCCTGTGTGCCTATATTTATTATTCTTCTGTGCATTTATTACAACTTTCGTAGTTTCGTTTTTCTCGTTTGTTATTTACTTTTTTTCTCGGTTTCTATACTCTCTCCGTATTCCGTTTTCTCTGAATACGTATCTCGTGTACTTATTCTATCTTCCATCATCTTCCTCCGATTGTTGCAACTCAATTTCTCTCTGCTATCCAGTCTTCTATTTGTCCCATTCGTTTGTACCCATACTTTTATCTGCCATTCTCTCTTCCACGTGTACCTATTTCATTCTCTTTTGCTCTCTTTTCATCCTTTTACTTCTTCTTCTTCTTTCTTTCTCCCGTTTATCCATTCCATTTTCTTTCGCTCTCGTGTGGACATGTTGCAATTTGTTTTGTTTTCCATCTACCCATGCTGTTGTCTTTTGCGTGCAACTTTCCCATCTTATTTCGCTCTATCGTATAAGTGCTTATTCCCTTTTTTATCACTTTCCCGTAGGTACATTTTCTATTTTCTTTCACCCTCTCCCTCCATTTTCTTTCGCTCTTTTCCATGTACCAATTCCATTTTCTTTCATTGTTTTATGTCCAATAAATTCCCTTTTCTTTCACTTTCTTGTATGTGTACCTATTCCACATTTATCGCTCTTTTCCGTGTACCCATTCCATTTTCCTTCAATCTCTCAATCCATTTTCCTTTGCTCTCCCCCGTGTACCCATTCCATTTTCATTCACCCTCTCCTATGTACCCATTCCATTTTCCTTTGCTCTCTCAGTCCATTTTCCTTCGCTCTCCCCCGTGTACCCGTTCTTTTTCCCTTCGCTCTCCCCCGTGTACCCGTTCCATTTTCCTTCGCTCTCCCCCGTGTACCCATTCTTTTCCCCTTCCCTCTCTCCCGTGTACCCATTCTTTTTCCCTTCGCTCTCCCCCGTGTACCCGTTCTTTTCCCCTTCACTCTCCCCCATGTACCCATTCTTTTTCCCTTCGCTCTCCCCCGTGTACCCGTTCTTTTTCCCTTCGCTCTCCCCCGTGTACCCATTGTTTTTCCCTTCGCTCTCCCCCGTGTACCCATTCTTTTCCCCTTCGCTCTCCCCCCTGTACCCATTGTTTTTCCCTTCCCTCTCCCCCGTGTACCCGTTCTTTTTTCCTTCGCTCTCCCCCGTGTACCCATTCTTTTTCCCTTCGCTCTCTCCCGTGTACCCATTCTTTTCCCCTTCGCTCTCTCCCGTGTACCCATTCTTTTTCCCTTCGCTCTCCCCCGTGTACCCATTCTTTTTCCCTTCGCTCTCCCCCGTGTACCCATTCTTTTTCCCTTCGCTCTCCCCCATGTACCCGTTCTTTTTTCCTTCGCTCTCCCCCAGGTACCCGTTCTTTTTCCCTTCGCTCTCTCCCGTGGACCCATTCTTTTTCCCTTCGCTCTCCCCCATATACCCGTTCTTTATCCCTTCGCTCTCCCCCATGTACCCGTTCTTTTTTCCTTCGCTCTCCCCCGTGTACCCATTCTTTTTCCTTCGCTCTCTCCCGTGTACCCATTCTTTTTCCCTTCGCTCTCTCCCGTGTACCCATTCTTTTTCCCTTCGCTCTCCCCCATGTACCCGTTCTTTTCCCCTTCGCTCTCTCCCGTGTACCCATTCTTTTTCCCTTCGCTCTCCCCCGTGTACCCATTCTTTTTCCCTTCGCTCTCCCCCATGTACCCGTTCTTTTTCCCTTCGCTCTCCCCCGTGTACCCATTCTTTTCCCCTTCGCTCTCCACCGTGTACCCATTCTTTTTCCCTTCGCTCTCCCCCGTGCACCCATTCTTTTTCCCTTCGCTCTCCCCCGTGTACCCATTGTTTTTCCCTTCGCTCTCCCCCGTGTACCCATTCTTTTTCCCTTCGCTCTCCCCCGTGTACCCATTCTTTTTCCCTTCGCTCTCCCCCGTGTACCCGTTCTTTTCCCCTTCGCTCTCCCCCGTGTACCCATTCTTTTTCCCTTCGCTCTCCCCCGTGTACCCGTTCTTTTCCCCTTCGCTCTCCCCCGTGTACCCATTCTTTTTCCCTTCGCTCTCTCCCGTGTACCCGTTCTTTTTCCCTTCGCTCTCTCCCGTGTACCCATTCTTTTTCCCTTCGCTCTCTCCCGTGTACCCATTGTTTTTCCCTTCGCTCTCTCCCGTGTACCCATTCTTTTTCCCTTCGCTCTCCCCCGTGTACCCATTCTTTTTCCCTTCGCTCTCCCCCATGTACCCGTTCTTTTTCCCTTCGCTCTCCCCCGTGTACCCATTCTTTTTCCCTTCGCTCTCCCCCGTGTACCCATTCTTTTTCCCTTCGCTCTCTCCCGTGTACCCATTCTTTTTCCCTTCGCTCTCCCCCGTGTACCCATTCTTTTTCCCTTCGCTCTCTCCCGTGTACCCATTCTTTTTCCTTCGCTCTCCCCCGTGTACCCATTCTTTTCCCCTTCGCTCTCTCCCGTGTACCCATTCTTTTTCCCTTCGCTCTTCCCCGTGTACCCATTCTTTTTCCCTTCGCTCTCCCCCATGTACCCGTTCTTTTTTCCTTCGCTCTCCCCCCTGTACCCGTTCTTTTTCCCTTCGCTCTCCCCCGTGTACCCATTCTTTTTTCCTTCGCTCTTCCCCGTGTACCCGTTCTTTTCCCCTTCGCTCTCCCCCGTGTACCCATTCTTTTTCCCTTTGCTCTCCCCCGTGCACCCATTCTTTTTCCTTCGCTCTCTCCCGTGTACCCATTCTTTTTCCTTCGCTCTCCCCCGTGTACCCATTCTTTTTCCCTTCGCTCTCCCCCATGTACCCGTTCTTTTCCCCTTCGCTCTCTCCCGTGTACCCATTCTTTTTCCCTTCGCTCTCCCCCGTGCACCCATTCTTTTTCCCTTCGCTCTCCCCCATGTACCCGTTCTTTTTTCCTTCGCTCTCCCCCGTGTACCCATTATTTTTCCCTTCGCTCTCCCCCGTGCACCCATTCTTTTTCCCTTCGCTCTCCCCCGTGTACCCATTCTTTTTCCCTTCGCTCTCCCCCGTGCACCCATTCTTTTTCCCTTCGCTCTCCCCCGTGCACCCATTCTTTTTCCCTTCGCTCTCCCCCGTGCACCCATTCTTTTTCCCTTCGCTCTCCCCCGTGTACCCATTCTTTTTCCCTTCGCTCTCCCCGTGCACCCATTCTTTTTCCCTTCGCTCTCCCCCGTGCACCCATTCTTTTTCCCTTCGTTCTCCCCCGTGTACCCATTCTTTTTCCCTTCGCTCTCCCCCGTGCACCCATTCTTTTCCCCTTCGCTCTCCCCCGTGCACCCATTCTTGTTCCCTTCGCTCTCCCCCGTGTACCCATTTTTTCCCCTTCGCTCTCCCCCGTGTACCCATTCTTTTTCCCTTCTCTCTCCCCCGTGTACCCGTTCTTTTCCCCTTCGCTCTCCCCCGTGTACCCTTTCTTTTTCCCTTCCCTCTCTCCCGTGTACCCGTTCTTTTTCCCTTCGCTCTCCCCCATGTACCCATTCTTTTTCCCTTCGCTCTCTCCCGTGTACCCATTGTTTTTCCCTTC
>NC_091560.1:26012254-26022254 GCF_042767895.1 Penaeus vannamei
ATATATATATATATATATATATATTTACATTTATATATATATATATATATGTGTGTGTGTGTGTGTGTGTGTGTGTGTGTGTGTGTGTGTGTGTGTGTGTGTGTGTGTGGGTGTGTGTGTGTGTGTGTGTGTGTGTGTGTATATATATATATATATATATATATATATATATATATGTATATATATATATATATATTTTTATAGATATTTATATATATATATATATATATTGTAGATATTTATATATATATATATTTTTATAGATATTTATATATATATATATATATATTGTAGATATTTATATATATATATGCCTATTTATATATATGCATATGTACATATATATATTTATAAATATATATATATACATTTATAGATATTTATATATATATATATATATATATATATATATATTTATATATATATATATAAATATTTATATATAAATACCTATATAAATATATATATATATATATATATATATATATATATATATATATATATATATATATAAATATATATATAAATATCTATATAAATATATAAATATAAATATCTATAAATATGTAAATATATAATAATATATACATATATAAATATAAATATGTATATATACATACATATATATGTATATATATACATATATATGTTTATATACATACATATATATGTGTATATATCTATATATATATATATATATATATATATATATATATATATATATATATATATATTTATATATGTTTTTATGTATTGTTATTGTAGTATTTATAATATTTTTTTATGGATGTGTAAGCAGCATGTTTATATATTTTGAAGTACTATTTATGTTTCATCAATGGTTTTAAGCTTCAGTATTTGGATTAATATGAATAGAATATGTAAATGTAATATGAAAATATAATATTGGGTATGATTCTATAATTTGTATGAAAATGCTGTTTTCCCCATATAGAGGGGGATAAAGCATGTAGGCGTGTACTTTGTATGTGTAACAAATCTGACAGTTTTTTCTTTTGCTTACACCTTTTTTTGCTGTATGTAGAAAAGTGCTTATGTTTATAATTCTATCATATTTCATTTGTATGCTATTACTGTACACCATTCATGTTTTTTTGTTCTTAATTATGTATGTATATATATTTACTTAGCGTATGAAATTGATAGGACATGATAGACCCAATTGTAGAAGGTTTTTTGTGTAAATGGAGAGGAGAGTTATCTGGGTAATCATGTCATAGAACCCCATATCTTACTGTGGCATAGTTTTATCCTATCCATCTTAGTGTAACTCCGCAGCATAAACACATTCTCCAAGATTCAGTTTGTACAAATGCTTCGAATGTGTTGTGTAACAGTTTCACTGACACATAGGTTATTCTTTCCACAGAACATTTCTAGTCCTAACATCATGTGCATATCGTTATTAGGGCCAAATAAAGTTAATAGTTGAACATCTCTTTTTCTATACTTTTATCCAAAATGATTTTATATATTACAAGTTTTTTTCCTGGAGGGTTGTTATTGTGGCTATATCATACCAGTTCCCAGACAGACCCTTTATAAATTTGCCCCTCCCAACAATCTCTTGCCCGTTGTTGTTGTGGGAGGGCTTAGGAGATGGAGACTGAGACCCAATGCAGGGATCTCCCCTGCCTAGAGCCTCAGCCCTTGACTAATTTTGCATGGCTTTTTCTCCCTCCAGCTTTTTTGTTTCCGTCCCTTCTCCAACCCCTTCTCCTATCTACTCTCTAAGGTGTAAGCGCCGTGCTGAAAGGAGGAAAGACTGACTTTGTGCCAGTGCTGAATGGCCTGAGGGAACCATGGGCACGGTATTCTCCTGTTTTAGTTGTCTAGCCCTTACCCCTGAGGGGTGGACTGTTCATTTCTCCAATAGTCAAGGCTTCCCATGGCCAGTAATGAAGAGGCAATGAGGCTTGCCCCTTCATCAAATAGCCCCACCAATTCAATCTCTCCCAGCTCCCCGACCCCAGGCTCTCCTTTGACCATGACTCTGTACACTAAAACACTGCCCACTAGTGCATTACCCACCCAAGCTGAGACTCAGTCTCCAGAAGACATTCCTACTCTCCCAACTTCCTCAACCGTATCACCTCTACCCCTACAACTTTTTCAAACACCCCATTCTATTACTACAGTACAGCCTTATTCTCCATCTATCCATAATACTATCCTCTGAACAACACTCCCTCTTCCACACATCCCCGTCCTTCTACCACCAACAACCCTACAAATATCTTAAATACTCGAATTATCCCAGCTAAATGGGACCAATTTTTCGTGATCCCCCCTACAGCTCTTCTCTTTCAACAATGCCTCCAAAAGCAAGTGGGCAGAGTCCCCTTATATACCCGACCCGATCGTTCCCGTCTCGAAACAGTCGCATCTGACACTGAATCTACAGCATTATCAAATCTAACTGATCTCTCTGCAGAACTTCATCCAACTCTTAATACTTGTACTGGAACAGTGTCTATCTCCCCAGCAAGCTGCCCTATGGATATCGATTGGTCAGATTGTGAAGAATACATACTCGACTGCCTCAAAGACTGTGATGTCATCGAAAGAAACCCCACATTGGTGGACAATCCTTCCCCGTCAATGTCAAAACTGTTGACACTTTGGACATCCTGCTAAACACAGTTGTTCCACTATGTGCCCAACCCGGTCATAACTGATCAAATTGTTCAGCACAAACACATATTTGCAAAGTGCTGTGGCCCCCTTAATGTATTTTATAGAGGCTGTCCCACTTACGAGTTTGAGTCTGAGGTAGCAACTCTCAGATACAAAAATGGTCCCACTTTACCGTGAAGCCAGACAGGAAGCACGCCGGCAAGGTTTCTAAATCCAGACACTCCAATCTCATCTACAGTCCCAACACCATCCCCTCTCCCTCCCCACACTACCCGTAGCAGATAGATTTAACATTCCACCCTTTCTACCACACACCTTCACCTACCAATCCCCTCTTTTATACTCCCTACTCTAGTAATGTTGCTCGCTCTGCCCCTCCCCCTCCACCCCAAGATGTTCCTACACCCTCTCCTATACCTACTTACTTCCCCACTTGCACTTCTACATTCTACCTCCCCTAGTCAATTTTTGCCACTAAATCTAGACACTCCAATCTCATCTATAGCCCCAACACCATCCCCTCTCTCTCCCTGCACTACCCGTAGCACACAGATTAAACGTTCCACCCCTTCTACCACACACTCACCTCGACCTACCTTTGCCTTTACTCCTCAGACACCAATCTCCTCTTCCCCTCCCCATAAAACCTTAATCTCAAAAACTCTCCAACCAACTCCACTTCAGAAACTATGGAAGATGTTCAAAGCTATATGCTCAAGACAACATTCCACAACACATGCTCCCTCCACACTCGAAGTGACTGCCGATATCCATCTTCCTCCTACTCATATTCACACTACATCCCTTCCTTCTACTCCTTCCCAACACAACCTATCCCCCTCAACACCGTCTACTACCGATATCCATCCTCCTACTCATATTCCCCATACACCCTTTCCTCCTACTCCCTCTCAACACAACCCATTCCATTCAGCTCCAACAACACCTACATTAACCCTCCCTCCATCCCCTCTATCCCTTTCACTCCTTCCTGGTTACACATGTGAATCCCTTATGTCACAACAATGCCCTTCCCCAGATCCTCCACCTCCTGATACAAAACCCCTTCCCTCTAATTTCTCATCTCAACCCCTTGTTCCTTTCCCTTCAAATTCTCCAACTGTATCCGTTATCATTTATAAGAACTGAATTATAGCCCTCCTACATTGGAATATTCGCGGTTTCCGTTCGCACAGGCCAGTCATATCTTTTCTTGTTATAATCCATCCATTATCTGCCTCCAAGAGACTTTTCTTACACATCCTCCAATTAAAATTCCCAACTACCATTTTATCTTACATCCCCGTTGGATCCAAAATGATGTTATATATTACAAGTTTTATTTTATTTTTTTTTTTTCTGGAGGGCTGCTATCATGGCTATATGATACCAGTTCCCAGACAGACCCTTTATAAATTTGCCCCCCCCACCCCCAAGCCCGTTGTTGTCGTGGGAGGGCTCCACCAAGAAATATCAAGCAGTTTCATCAGCATTCCAAACTTTCATATTTACAGATGTGATGCAGGACGTGGAGATGGAGTCTGCATATATGTAAGAGATACCCTTAAATCAAATAAGATCTCCTCTACAACTGTAAATGATACAGCAGTAGAGGACATCTGGGTAACCGTATAAAGTAATATGCATCCTTCCATCCTCGTCGGCACAATCTATAGACACCCACATGCTACAGCAGAATCTTTTGAGTATCTTGAAAATATTTTCAGAGAAATGTCATTAAAAAGAAAACCCCTATTCATCCTAGGTGACTTTAATGACGATCTAAACTAATCAAATGCAAAGCTAACTGGGATGATTAATAAAAATAAATGAATACAACTTGTAAACAAGCCTACAAGGACTACAGTAACTACCTCTTCTATATTAGGTCATAATAACAAACAGACCCGATATTCTTCTTCACACAGATGTTATCCCATGCCCAATTGCAGATAACGAGCTTTTAACCTTGATCTTAAATAAAGGAAAACCAAAGCGACAACCAGTCACCAAAACTTCTCGTGATCTAACCCATTACAATCATAAATTACTGTGCGAACATATAGCTAACGAATCATCGCTATTAGATGTTCTAGCAACAGATAATGTTGACAGACAAATTGCCACTTTAACAGAAGTGATAAAGAATAGCATAAACGCCTCCGCACCCATTAAAACTAAAACAGTAAAACGTCCTCCCGTCCCCTGGATAGATGACAACATCAAGAGAGCCATAAGTGATAGAAATAATACTCAGAAAGCTCTCAAGATAAACAGATCTGACACCACCATTCAGGCTGAATATAAACAAGAAATGGAATGTGAAAACACTCATCCATTGTGTGAAAACAAATTATTTCAAAAGTAAGATCAATGAATGCAAAAACGATTCTGCCGAAATGTGGAAACTGGTTAAGACACTAGTGCCAAATAAGAAACAAAACAGACGTTTCCAAAAATTCCATAAATAATATAGAACACTTTAATAACTTCTTTGCAGAAGTTGGTAAGCTCAGGAACAGACAACTGCCTCCACACATCTACGCAACATAAATGAAACAAGGCCTAAAACAAACTTTTTCAGACCGCAACCAGTAGTAGAAACATATTAACAGTAAAACACTTAAGAAAAACAAAGTCCGTTGGAGCTGATGGCATTGCACAGCGTTTCATAAATGATAATCTACCAGCAATTGCATACTATGACAGTCATTAATACATACATAGTCACCGGTGTCTTTCCATCACTTTGGAAACATGGTATCATAACACCTATTTACAAATCCGGTGATACAGACGAAATAAATAATTATCGATCCAGCACAATACTGCCGGTAATATCTAAAGTACTCGAGAAAATAGTCGTGAACCAATTAACAGTAATTTTGGAAGAGAATAACCTTATATCAAACATGCAAATCTGGTTTATAAGTAAATTATCAACCGAAACATTGTTACTAAAAATCACAAACAAAATTTATAACAACATAGACAACAACCAGATAAATCTGCTCACTTTGTGTGACTTATCTAAGGTCTTTGACAGTGTCAGCCATGAAATACTTCTCAACAAACTAACAAATTACAGAATTGATAACTTTTGGTTTAAGGATTACTTGTCCGCAAGAACTCAATCAGTCAAAATTCATGAAAAAGTATCATCAAAGAAACAAGTTTCATTCAGTGTTCCACTAGGCTCTATCCTAGGCCTAATCTTACTCACTATTTTCATCAATGATCTGTCATCAACTGAAAAAAACTTATTCTTATTCAGTACGCTGATGACTCTCAATTTCTTCACGCTGCCTTTGTTAACAATTTAAAGGAGTTAATAGGAAAAGCTAAACAAACCCTAACAGAAGCAAAACAATACTTTGAAATAAATTGTATGAAGCTGAATCCACAGAAATCACAATGTATTTTCATAGGCAGCCGTCAGAACATTGTAAAAATACCCACAGATACAACTATAGAATTCCAGGGCTACTACATCAAACCCAGCACAACAGTAAAAAATCTAGGAGTTTACATGGACAGATACATGACATTTGAGACACACATTGACCACATCTACAGGAAAGTAATGGGCACTCTGATATACTTAAATGGCATCGAAAATAAAATACCCACAGAAACAAGAATTATTATTATACAAACACTAGCACTTAGTATAATCAATTACTGCCTAAACATCTGGGGCTCCACAAATAAAACACAAATACAAAGGACACAGAAACTACAGAACTTTGCAGTAAGAGTAGCACTTGGAAATATAAATAAATATGACCACATCACACCACATATAAACACACTAAAATGGCTGAAAGTGCAACAGAAATACAACTATGACTCATGCATTCTAATCCATAAAATTATACAGGGAATTTACCCAAATTGGCTATTATCTATACGGACAACAGGTAACACAACGGGTGTCCAAACAAGGCAAAACAACTGCTTATATATCAAGAGATCAAATGCAGAAACCGGGGCAAGAAATATGCAAATCCGAGGACTGGTGACTTGGAACCAATTACCCGAAAATATAAGAAATATTTCCAACCAAAACACATCCAAAACAAAAGTGAAAGAACATCTACTGAAATATCAATGACATCAGGCGCATAAACATCAAGCCCAGCACGATATTTCAATCACATATGTGTAATTTTGTTCCACAAGCATTGTATAATATCTATGTTCATAGCACCCTATTGCATTGTGTAAACACCTTATATGTAAAGAGAATACCCATTGTATTTAATGGAATAAAGTGTCTGAATTTGAATTTATTGGTCTACTTCTCCCCTTTCCATCCCAATGACTGTTGCCTTTGAAACTCTAATCTCCCAAATCCAACTATCTTTCCTCGTAGTTGGTGATTCTAACTGCCGCCACACACTGTGGGGTGATTCTCAAAACCTTATACCTCTAAATGTGTTCCATGGTGGAATTCTGATTGCATCAAAGTGCTTCACTTAAAGTGAGCAGCCTGGAACAGCTATTGATACAAACGAGGCACCCCTTACCAGCTATCAGCCCCTATCTCCTTTAAAAGAACATTTGCCCATCTTCGCTGTACAATCAGAAACAGCAAAACAAATTGCTGGCAAAATTATATTTCCTCAATTACATCTACATCTATTTCAGCTGTTTGGCGACGGATCCATAAATTATCAGGCAAACATCCCCCCCATCCTGCCCTGTCCTCCATATGCGATATACACTCATCTCTGATCCTATCCAAGTAGTTGATGAACTGGGCGACCATTTCAGCTAGGTCTGTAGTGGCTCTCACCTTTCCCCACACTTTTCTTCCATTAAAACCATCAAGTAACGCACTCCTATCACCTTCACCCTATCCTCTAATGAATCCTATAATGCTCTTTTTTCTTTTTCTGAACTCAGTGCTGCATAACAGTCGTGCCGCAACACTCATGAAGGCCTTGACGGTATTCACTATCGTATGCTCCAATACCTCCCATCTTCCTCTTTATCCTTCCATTTTAACTATTTTCAACCACATGTGAACATCAGGAAATTTTCCTTCTCATTGATGAGAAGCTCTTTTCCTACCTTTCTTAAAACCCAATAAACCAGGTATCCTCCCACAAGATTACCGCCCTGCTCTAACTAGCTGCCTGTGCAAGCTACTAGAACGAATGGTTAACTTCCGCTTAATGTGGTATCTTGAATCTCGTAATCTACTTTCTCCTTCCCAGTTTGCTTTCCGCCGTGCCCGAAGTACAGCAAACCCACTTGCCATTTCAAGACATACATCTGCATTTGCACGCCATCAATCCACATTAGCCATATTCTTTGATCTAGAAAAAGCGAATAATACCTTATGTCAGTACCATATTCTCCAATTGTCTTCACTAGGTTTACATGGAAGCATAGGTGTCTTCATAAAATCTTTCCTTTCCAAACGTACTTTCCAGGTCAAAATTACCTCTTCCACATCATCATCCTTTCCTCAGATCGAAGGCGCCCCAGAAGGAAGTGTGCTTAGTACCACTTTATTCCTTCTTGCTGTAAATGGCATTGTCTCAGTCCTACCACCAGGAGCTTGGGCAACAATGTATGTTGATGATAACCATCTATGCATCTGATACATCCATACCAGATCTCCGTCAACTCCTTCAGTCTGCAATAACATCAGTATCTTCTTGGCCCACTAACCTTGGCTTTCGCTTCTCTACCTTGATACAACCCACCACAGCGGTCTCCCTTTAGCCCTAGGCGCCTTCCGCTCCTCTCCAGTTGAAAGCCTGTATACTGAGTCTGGCATGCCATTCCTCTCGACGTCGAGCCTTTCTCTCTCTCTGATGCTATGCTCGATTTCACCAACTTCCCCTTACCAAACTAACTATCCCACAACCCCTGCTTCTCCATGTTTACCAACTCCTTTCTCCGTACGCATGGATACCCTCCTCTCCCATTCCCCCTTCCCCCACCTCTGGCCTCTCCTGTTTTTGAACTTTCCGGTCCTCCATGGCTTATACCCTGCTGCTCTGTTTTCCCTGACCCACCAAAATCAATTATCCCCTCCCCCTGTCCTTCTCACCCATTTCCTTGACCATGTCTCCATTTCTCCAGCATTCGTGTTTACATTGATGGTTCCAAATCAACCTAAGGAGCTGGATTCGCAGTAACCTTCCCAAATCACACTTTCAAATACACCCTCCTTCCTGAATCTAGTGTCCTTACTAAGAACTGTATCCACTCCTTTTTGCCTTATAATGCACTCCCTTCTTCCTTTTTCACTATTTTTACTGACTCCCGTAACTCATTAGCCCTCATAAAGTCTATGGACTCGACCAATCTCCTTGTCTATAAGATCCAGGACTGTTTTTTCTACCTGTCTACACGCCATAAATCTATCAGAATTTGCTGGGTGCCCAGCCATGTTGGAATCCCTGGGAATGAACAGGCAGAAACTCCAGCACGCTACGCTGCTATGTCCAGATCACACCAACTACGTTTCTCACATATTCCAGCCACGGATTATTATCCCCAATTTAAGACCTTCCTGTATACCCGATGGCAATCTTTCTGGTCAAGAGTTCGCATTAATAAATTACATACTGTAAAACCATCAATCTCCTCTTGGTTAGATCCATTTCACCAGAACAGACGTTGGGTGACGGCTTTTGCACGCTTATGTAGTGGCCACACCTGTCTAACACATACCTACCTAATGTCACACTCTGACCCGCCCCTATGTCCCTTTTAGTTCCACACATTCTGTTGTCTTATCCATGCTTTACTATAGCCTGCACCTCTGCCTTTCCCCTCCTATCCTCCCTTCACCGACCTCCCAGCATATTAGACATCCTAACAGAACCCCACAGCTTCTGCTTTGACAACCTATTCTCCTTCCTCAGACACATAAATATCCTTCACTTGATCTAATTCGCTTACCTAAACCACTATAACCCATTCCCTTATCAACTCCTTTACCCATCTTTAACTTTTCAACATTACTCTAGATAGTTGATAGATAGCAACTAACTACTATACCCTATAGTGCTATATGACCCTTAGATGTCTAACATATTTATTTCGCTTTTAACTAATAACCATTCTTAGTAAATGGTCTCTGTCCTGAATTCAAAGCCCTCTTCATAGACTTCTGCATTCTGCCCAGTGTTTTTGAACCTCAGTGTGCTGGATCATCTCGCCTCAGGTTAATGTTGGTACATGGACCTTAGGTTGAGTACTTTGAGTACCTGTATCATTTTGACACTCCAATAATTAGCTGGACGCAAGTGGTGATTCCTGTATCGTATCCACTCATTGATTAGAGAAGCAATCTCCAAGCTGAAGGAAAGCAAAACAG
>NC_091560.1:26027254-26044754 GCF_042767895.1 Penaeus vannamei
ACCCCCTAGCTCCTTCCCCCCCAGATTCCCCAATATGTACCGACGCTTTCACTCATAAAATAACTAAGATATAACTCTCCTACATTGGAATATTCGCAACTTCCGTTCCCACAGACCAGACCTATATCATATCCTTGCTTCTTATAATCCATCTATTATCTGCCTCCAAGAGACTTTCCTCACACATCCTCCTATTCCAATTCCCAATTACCATTTTATCTCTTACCCACACTCCCTTTATGTCTCGTCTATACTTATCTATCATAAAACACCTTAATATCCTTCACTTGATCTAACACCCTTACCTAAACCACCATAACCCTTTCCCTCATCAACCCTTACCCAACTTAAACCTTTCAACATTACTCTAGATAGTTGGCGCATAGCAACTATCACCTGACATCCCCCTTTACTATACCTTCCTATTGTGCTATATGACCTTAGATGTTTAGCACATGTATTTTGCTTTTAATCATTAATCATTAGGGCGGGAGAATGAGGTGGGGGAGTGAGGTGAGTGTAGTCACAGTGATCTCAGTGTGTGACTTCGTTGTGAGTTAAAACAAAACGAGATGCGCACGTTTACTTTTGTTCAGGCCAAGATGCCTCCAAATTACGCATCACCGCCGCCCTCGTCTTTTTTTTTTTTTTTTTTACTCAAGCCTAGGGCGAAGTAATTTGAAAGCCCTAGGCCCTAAGCAGACAGGAGACTTAAAATCAAGTTGCAGAGTAGACTGTGTATTTTCGGCAGAAAAATGCTGTATAAATACAAAATGAGAAATGTAGCTTAGCCGGGTTGTCCGAGGCCAAGTGCGCTGATTGGGCGTTGGCTGCGACCTTATCTCCCGCGCCGCGGCGAATCAGCGTTGCAGACCTCGGCACACTTGCCTGTCGACTGACTCAGTGTAGGGGCAATTACGTCGAGCGACGCTGCGCTGATGTTGAGCGAGGTAGCGCCGGTGCCGATGTTATTGTGGCGTCAGCCACAAGATGCTCATATTTACTTTAAAGTTTAGGCCAAGCTACCTACGAGTCCAAAGCATTATTACTAGCCTATTTAGCAGATATGGAATTCTCACTCCCTAATTTTCTCCCTACAAAATATTGGTACTCTTTTGACCTCACTAATCCTAACAGATCTTGAGTATTTAACACCTTCTCATGACGTTGCCTTCTCACAACAAATGTTCTTAATACCATCTTATTTTCTGGCATAGTAACGTACTGACAAGTAAGATTGCGAACCTCCTCCTTAGCCTTTTTACTGGCCTGGTACTTATATTTCAGCCCCTGAAGACGATGTGACCCTCCTTGCACCTCACTGTAAACCTCTGCCATGCTGCTACCCTGATACACGATGACCCAAGAGACCATGAAGCACCAGCAACCATCTATAGAAGCCTATTGGGAGCTTGCCACCAGATGCGCCATTAGTGCTTAAGACATTGCAGACGGCTCGAGGACGATCTGCTTTGCGAGGCCGAGCTGTATGTCAACAATATGCAGAACCGGATGGGTTGGGCTTCACACCTAAGCATTGCAGCTGCTTTACTTTCTGGCTTCGTAACTTATTTGCCCAGCCCAAGACTTTCTCTACTGGCGACCAAGCCCTTCGTCACACCCGAAAGAATGGACACCCAAAGAATATGGTACCAGGCACCTTAGCCAGCAGGACAAAGAGTTGCTGGATATAAGGACGTCTTGTCAGGCAGAGAGGGGAAGAGCACCAGAGGCAGACCAAGACCTAGCAGAGCGGTCACAGGATAGGAGGTCACCCTCGCCCTCGGCACTCAGGGCGCGGGGTCACTCTTAGGGTCACACCTTTACCTCACCAATAAACTCCTCAAGGAAGTCCCCTTTAATTCACCACCAACCTTTACACTCCACAAATCTATACATTGACAGTATAAACACATGCATATATACATATGATCGCTTGCCTCTGTTTTTCGCAGGAACTGGGGAAGCTGAGAGTGGAGGTGGCTGCTCTCTCCGAGGTGAGAAGACAGCAGCACGATTAGTGTAGGTAGCTACACCTACTGCTGGTCAGGCCGCAGCGATGGTCAACATCTTCAGGAAGTAGCCATGGCCATCTCCAGCAGACTCCAGCCCTCGGTAGTAGAGGTTACTCCAGTCGATGAGTGTATAATGGTAATGAGACTGAAGCTAGCATTTGGCTTCATGACTCTTATTGCTGTCTACGCTCCTACCGATGTTTGTAAACTTGACATGAAAGATGTGTTCTACGCCAAACTAGCATCTGTGTCAGACATGTGTCCCTGGCGTGATATTTGTATTGTTCTGGGTGACTTCAATGCGGTATCTGGCTGTGATCGAGCTGGCTATGAGATGTCTGTCGGTCCCCATGGTTCAGGAAATGATACCGGTAGTGAGAATAGCCTCCTTTTCCGGGACTTTGCTAGGTCTCAGAAATTGAGGACTTCTGGCTCCTGGTACCAGCGCCCAGACCCACATTGCTGGACTTGGTACAGCGATGTGAGTAATGCAGCCAAGGAAATCGACCACATACTCGTGGCTACCCTTCGGGTCCACTTCAAAACCCCCCAGCGGTCCAATGATCACCCCAAGGTGTTTCACGTGGACAGGCTGTGGGAGGGGTAGTATGCCTGAGGGTTTGCTGAAGCAGTCTCTGGTCGTTTCGCTGTGCTTGACAATCTGACGGACCCTGTACTTTTGTGGGACACCTTCAAGCATGAAACGCTTAATGCAGCTCAAGTAACAATTGGTGAACGCCCGAGAGCAAGACAGAATTTCATCTTGCAGTTGATTCTGGATGCCACAGATGCTTGTCGTGCAGCTTGTCTGGCAGGGGATTGGGATTTGAACCATTCTCAGGTGTGCAGAACTCGTTCACTGTTAAGAAGGGACAAGGAACAGTTTATTAGGAGGTAGAAGGCCATTTCTTAGTATATGACCTTTATCCTGCATACCAAGCCCTGAGAAAGCTGAACTCCAAGCCCTCTTCTCAGGTGACAGCAGTTCGCTTAGTAAGTGACCAGATCGTCTCAAATCCTGTTGGGGTGCGGGAGCATTGGGCTGAGTATTTTGAGCAGCTGTACTGGGTTGAACCACCAACAGTTAACTTGGATGCGAGTAGTGTCGAGATCCCGCTGCCGGATCCACCCATCAATGAAGATCCACCCTCCCTAACTGAAGTTAGGGGAGGTGATCTCCAAGCTGAAGAGTGGCAAAGCAGCGGATATTTGCGGCATCCCAGCTGAACTGTTAAAGGCTTAACCTCCCCCTGACCACTGAATATGGCACCTGAAGCACCTTTAAACGTTCGTTCAATTGGGGTGAGCGACATTACATTCAGTTTCCTACAAGCGCTCTCTTTGAGGATGGTCACTTCTGACCCAGTATCCACAAAACAAGTGCATATCATTCCATTTACTAACAATCTTATGAGAGGACGACCCCTTTCAAGCTGAGGTTCCAGCATGGCTACCCTGGGAACCTGAGATTTCCTGGTTTCCTGATCCTTGCCTCCATTCACTAGGCCTACCTGAGTAAATTTCCTCACATGCTGGTGAAGACCATGCCCTGCCGTGAGGTGGCGGAAAGGGACATTGCCTTGCATAATGACCAGCTCTATCATAATTAAAACATTTAAATGCTCTTTGACATAACCTACATTCTTCAGTATTATGATTATGGCTACGATGATATTGACAATATTTCTCCACGGAAGCGACCTGTCTAGAACGTACTGGTCGTGGATCAAAATTAGTAGGGACTGAAGGTCCTTCTTTGGATAAAGTATTGACTCGCAAGTTCCAGACACGTTGTGCGGCGTCTGCTAGCGATGGTAGATTATCATCTTCCTTAAGGGCTAAAGCTTCCCGCAACCAATGAGGTAAACCTTGAATGAAGACTCCGAATTTCGTCTGGCACACCAATTGCTATTGGATAATCTCTGAACCCTTAATAGAATAATCCTTCAATCGAGTCAAAGAAATCCAAAGGGGCTTGATCAACCGCTAATTTAGTTTTGTAAATGTTTGAAGAATTCGGTGCTAGAGCAAGTTGCTCTAAACTTTGCTCTTACAAGGGCCTTGAATTCCAACCAGCTATCTATGCCATCGAAAACAGGTGAATTTATAATCAAATCTGCTGTGCCTCGACATGAAGCTCTCGCCGTGCGAATGTAGGTTTCATCATTTGCCAGTTTAACTATGTTCTCGATTGCACGCAACCAAGATTCTACCTCTTGATTTCGTCTCAAGGGGGAAGCTGCCGAAACTTCCGCTTTAAACTTAGGCACCGAATTTTCTCGATTAATTACGCATTCTATGGTTGGTGGTGTGACAGGTGAAATATTAGGAGTTTGCGGGTTCATACTCTGTAATAATCTTTCATATCGCTCGGTAAGCTTTGCACAACATTCCTCTAACTCACTGCAACGAGTTGACAATTCTTCGTACATTGAAAGATCCATTGTGTTTCGCCTATTGTTGGCTAAATTATCATTAAGAAGTAGAGTAGTATTACTAGAATCTGACAAGTTACTTTCTGCACCAGCTTCACTCTGCCTAAGATGCTTACTTCTCTTACTTGGCATAATTTATCACAAAATGCAAAATCAAAAATCTAGCCAAAGCTAATCGTTTTCACAGCCCTGGCCGTCTAATAACCCGACTGACACGCATCCCACCAGCTGGCACCATTAAATGTATGGTTAGTTGTAGTGAATCCAACCCTTTACTTTAATATCCACTCGAGATATCCGCCCGATAGCGCTGCCACCACCTGGTTAATCCGTCCAGGAACGAGTATTGTGGATGTAAAGTAGGAGACGTGTCGAAGAAGGTGAGAAACAATAGTAAAGGGTTTGGTGAAGAAAGGTATATCTGACCAATAACTTGAGGGTTTCCCGTGTTGGTTAGCGTGGTTTATCCGAGGAGAGTGCGTGTCAGTCTATGTATGATGATAGATGGTATTTCAGTCAGGTTATTAAATTTAACTGGTAGTTTTTTTTTAAGAGAAAATCATGTCAACATGAAATATTGATTTTAAAGCTTCTATTTTAGCCTTTTTAGTCACTCTGGATCTTTTAATGTTTCAATTTTAATGAATTATTTATCATTGTTTATTTTATAACTTTTATCTTTACTTTCTGTATTTTACTTCATTTCTTTAAATTATTCTTTACTTATGCTTTTTGGCAATTGCCTCTTGAATATGACTAGCCAGTTTTACTAGCTGATCGAGAGTTTGGCGTCCTTTTCGGAAACCGCACTGCTCGTCAACTAGTAAATTCCTGGAATTTAAAAAATGCAATAGCCTACTGTTAACAATTCATTCCATGACCTTGCATAAGCAACTTGTCAACGCAATTGGGTGGTAGGAGATGGCATGTTTGGGATTACCCCCTCCTTTCAATATGGGAATGATGTGGGCGAAGTGCCATGAGTTTGGAAAAGTCTGGCTTTTCCAAATTTCATTGTACACTTCTAGCAACTTAATCATGGCATCATGATTAAGATGCTTTATCATCTCATACCGAATCTCATCGGGGCCTGGGGACGTTCCTCTACAGGCTTCTAGGGCTCGGACAAGCTCATTCATTGTAAGATCTTTGTTGTAATCAAGTTCATCTCCTGTGGCAAAGTGTATGGGTTGCAGCTCAGCCGCTTCCTTGATGGTCAGGAATGCGGGATGGTAATTGTCTGAGCTGCTTGTATAAGAGAACTGCCTGGTGAGTGCAATAGCAATGTCTCTAGGTGAATCTAAATTATTGCCCTCATGAAAGATGTTTTTAATTTTAAAAGATGTTTTTTTTCTATTGATTTTATTGATAGTGGACCAAGCCTGTGATATTTTGGTGTTACTATTGATGGTAGAGACAAAGCTTCGCCAGGAGTCTCTTTTGGCTTGTCTGATTGTTCTACAAGCCCTAGCTCTTGCTAGTTTGTAATTGCAAAAGTTCTCGTTATTGATGTTATTTTTGAAAAGCCTGTAAGCCCTATTGCGTTCACACAGTACCCTGCGGCAATCTGGTGTCCACCATGGAACTCTATGCTTAACGCTATCTGTCGAAGTCTTAGGAATGGATTTCATTGCTGCATCTAAAATAGAATTTTGAATATTGCTTACTTTATCATCAATAGTTTCTCCAACAAGTTCGAGCTTGACGCTCCTTGTGAAGGCGACCCAGTCTGCTCTTTTTACGTTAAATTTAGGTGCTAAAGGCGTTCTGGTCGTGTCGCATGAATATTTAATAAAAATAGGAAAGTGGTCGCTTCCCAACGAGTCGTCAATGGTGTGCCACAGGCACTTGGCTGCTACTGTTGAAGAGACCAGAGATAGGTCAATATAGCTCAAATTACCGGTATTATCGTCCACTCGCGTTGGACTACCATCGTTCAGAAGGATTAAATCAGAATCGTTAACAAGCTTTACTACTTGCTCACCTCTACCATCCACCCGAAGGGAACCCCATAATGTATGATGAGCATTAAAATCACCTAAAATTACTTTATTTTGTGGCAGACTATCCTGAAGAGCAAAGAGCTCATCATAAATTACCACATTGTCAGGTGGACAATAAACTGAACATATAGCCAGATACGTGCTATTGACTTTTACTTTGCATGCGACTATCTCCAAAGTAGAATCTATAGTCACTTCTGTAAAAGGGAGGTTTTGGTGGATGTACATGGCGACTCCGCCTCCACCCCTACCCTCTCGATCCTTCCGACATAGATGGTAGTAACTCAACGAAACTAAATCATCGGAAATAAGGTGGTTTAACTGGGTTTCTTGTAGGACGATAATATCGGGAGCATAAGACGAGGCTAATAATCTGAGGTCATTTACTCTAGTTCTAAGACTTCGACAGTTCCATTGTATAATGGTCAACGCGAAGATTACGTTTTATGGGGTTTAGAAGTGCCTTGTCCGCCTTTTTTCACTTTTTTCTGGGAAGGAGGCGCCTCCTCTCCCGAGCTTCCCGGGGACCTCTCGCGGGAAGATTTGGAGACAATAGCCTCCATGTCCTGCGCCTCTCTGCGAGGGAGACGCCCGGTTGAAGATGATCTGCTCCGAGGAGCAGACCAAAAACCAGACGAAGTCCTCACAGGAGTCGCCTGGACGGGAAGGTGTGATCCAGATTGTGATTTGGTATTATCCTCCTTACGTTGCTGCTTTTGCTGGGTTGATTCAGCAATTTGTTTAATTGTTTTGTTCAATTCGACAATCTGACTCATTAATTCTTTAACCGTTTCCTTTAGTTCTGCAATTTCTTTGTCCTTAGCCGCAAGATCCTTACTGACACTGCTTGCACTGGGAGTGTTGTTAGTTGCTACTGAAGCGTAGGAAGTATTGGGCTTGTTGATCAAGCCTTCAACTTTCCTCTTGGCTTCACGGTAACTAACATCATGGCCTCTCATGTATGCTAATATCTCAGTCTCCTTCAGGCTGCTGCACTCGGCAGAACCTGACTGATGGGGACCTCCACAGTTAGCACACTTGGAAGGGTTTCCAGTACAGGTAGTGGTGTCATGAGCTCCAGCACATTTACCGCAAGTAAATTTATCAGTATCTTTATCAATGCAGCGTAATGAGGTGTGTCCAAATTTTTGGCATCTATTGCAGCGCATAGGTTTTTGAATGTAAGGTCTTACTTGGACACGTTCGTATCCAACATAGACATACTCAGGAATTTTACTCGAAGCAAAGGTCAAAAAACACAATCCGGTTTTCGTTCGCACATTCTCGTCTTTCTTGGTCATGCAATTCACGTCCATTACGCCTTGGTCCTTCATGTTTTCAAGAATTTCACTTTCATCCATTGTTCTCAAATCCCTATGAAAGATTACTCCCTTACAGGTATTTGGGCCAACAGGAATAGTTACTCTAACCTTCAAATCATGAATCTGCGTCAGTTTAAGCAAGTCGTTAACCTGGGATTTAAATTGCACTTTTACAAGGAGGCTACCATCTCGCAATTTCTTGACAAAATCAAAGTCGCCGTCCACTTGACCATCAAGGACCTTCTTGATGATGAAGGGGTTAACGTTCAGAAGCGACTGATTTTCATTTACGCATCTGACAGCCAAATACCTTGCATTCTCTGGAGGGATAGCAAGTCGTTCTCGTCGGTCAAAAGTCGGGGTTCCATTATTCGAAGTCGAGGTCATAGGACGGTCATGGGTCGCCCCTCCTCCTCGAGGAGAAGAAGGGGTAGCCGGGGAATCAGTCATGCTGGGCATCGGACCAAGTCCGACCCCTGGGCCCTTGCCCGTTGTCCTGAAGGGACCAATAAACCCCTTAACTATTGGTAATCAACCTAACAGCAATAGCTAAGAGAGTGTAGCAGTTAAACGTTCTCTACCCCCCCAGTGGAAGCCTGGTTGCGTTCTCCAGTACCACAGAGGGATCGAGTTATGTGGGGGACACTTTCCTACCGCCGAACTTGCCGAAGCGAAGGACGGTAAGTCTATGCCCACCCCCCAAGCGAATACGGGAGCCCACAAGGGAACTCCGGTAGGCTCAGGGAAGTCACATGAAGATAAGAAGAGAAAACAAGGAGAGAAAAAGTGCGCCCAAAGGACGCCCCAGACTACTGGGCCTCACTACCCAGGGGTCAAAGACCGTAAGGGCTACCCTGGTGTAGAAGAGAGCTGCGGGTCTGAGGTGGGGTGCTACCTACGACTACAGACTATCTACGCCTCGTGCGACCTGTAAAATACAAGGCACTGAAGGTGCAGTCAAAGCACAAAGTGCTGCAAACTGTAAAGACAGATGTTATTTCTTTACGTTACTTTAAAAGAACTCAGGAACAACAGTGCCGAGCGAGACGAGAGGCCCCGGAAACCAGGGTAGCTCAAGTGGCACACGACTTTTTCTCTGTTGCTACTGTGTTAGAAAGGTGGTCTGAGTCATCCAATGTCTCATACACGAGTGTTATTTACGTTACTAACAGCAGTATTAAATACTAGAAAATATAGAAAATCAAGGAGAATGGTAAATAGGTGAGACAGGGAGCTCAATAGTGAAAGTACTTGTAGAGCCATCTATGTGTAAATACGATTACTAAATTAAACACAGAGGGCATCGCATGAACAAAACATGTGATGACTGGCCTTGGCTTCGTCTTCCCCTGACGGACTCGCCTCTTTTGCTCCTTTGCAATATAAGAATCCTTCGCCAGAACCATGAATGTGGAGTCGGACCTAGATACACGGGAAGGCTAGGAGTAACTCGAGGTATCATGTCGTCTGGTTCTATTTTTGGAAAAAGCACGTTTTGATGACGTCACAAAGTTGCAGATGCTTTGTGAATTATGGTCGATCATTTTTCTTTTCAATTTTCAAAGATGGAAAATAATGATTTTAAAGGTTATATTTCCATTGAACAATCATAAAAACAGACGTCATGTCACCTCCTCGAGTTGCTACTGATCTAGCCATCCCCATAGATGCACAACTAAAGACGTGGATACCTAAATAAGGACACGCCCCTTGACACAGATAAGCCACACAATAAAAGTAAAAATATTTACATCTCCCTTGCTTCCTTCAACCCACTCTTATTCTCCGTCCATTAGCCACCCTCCTTAACCATCCCCACTCCCCCACCATCACACGGCTTGGTGTAATCGTAAACATTTTTCATAATAGGATATCTCTAATCGCCGATGCATAATTAACAGGTAATTTAAAAAGTTTATTAAGCTTTAACCAGGCGTCAAAATGTAATTAGATTAGTTTAATCACCAGATTATCCTCCGTGGAAAAGTTAATTGTTGGTGATGTTGGCCTGAATGCCATAGTGGTCAGCGGGAGAGGGGGGGGTGAGGGGAGTTCAGAACAGGACTGGAATAAGAGTGTAACATTGGAACAAGTTACCTTACATTTTCATCAATGCCCATAGATCTATATATTACATATATACATATGCATGTATATACATACATACAAATATGTAAACATACATTTCTTCAAACAAAATTACACATGCGATGTTAAACATTGTAGGTATTCTCCCTATCTTCAATTCTCTTCATTATTTTCATAGTTAATCCACTACTAACTTCTCGTTTCTTAGTTATAGCATAGTACAGCCGTCATACAAATACAAAAAGAAGAAAAAAATCCTTTACCCACACATAAAAATGTTACAGCACTAATGTTAATGATAACAATAATAGTAACTTTATCATAATTGTAATAATAATAACTATGACGATGATAATAATGATAATGATAAAGAAAATAAATTATATATATATATATATATATATATATATATATATATATATATATATATATATATATATATATATATATATATATATATATATATATGAGAGAAAGAGAGCGAGAGAGAGACATACATATTAGTATATATATATATATATATATATAGATATATATATATATATATATACACACACACACACACACACACACACACACACACACACACACACACACACACACACACACACACACACATATATATATATATATATATATATATATATATATATATATATATATATATATATATATATATATATATATATATATATATATATATATATATATATATATATATATATATATATATATACTAATATGTATGTCTCTCTCTCGCTCTCTTTCTCTCATATATATATATATATATATATATATATATATATATATATATATATATATATATATATATATATATATATATATATATATATATATATATATATATAATTTATTTTCTTTATCATTATCATTATTATCATCGTCATAGTTATTATTATTACAATTATGATAAAGTTACTATTATTGTTATCATTAACATTAGTGCTGTAACATTTTTATGTGTGGGTAAAGGATTTTTTTCTTCTTTTTGTATTTGTATGACGGCTGTACTATGCTATAACTAAGAAACGAGAAGTTAGTAGTGGATTAACTATGAAAATAATGAAGAGAATTGAAGATAGGGAGAATACCTACAATGTTTAACATCGCATGTGTAATTTTGTTTGAAGAAATGTATGTTTACATATTTGTATGTATGTATATACATGCATATGTATATATGTAATATATAGATCTATGGGCATTGATGAAAATGTAAGGTAACTTGTTCCAATGTTACACTCTTATTCCAGTCCTGTTCTGAACTCCCCTCACCCCCCCCTCTCCCGCTGACCACTATGGCATTCAGGCCAACATCACCAACAATTAACTTTTCCACGGAGGATAATCTGGTGATTAAACTAATCTAATTACATTTTGACGCCTGGTTAAAGCTTAATAAACTTTTTAAATTACCTGTTAATTATGCATCGGCGATTAGAGATATCCTATTATGAAAAATGTTTACGATTACACCAAGCCGTGTGATGGTGGGGGAGTGGGGATGGTTAAGGAGGGTGGCTAATGGACGGAGAATAAGAGTGGGTTGAAGGAAGCAAGGGAGATGTAAATATTTTTACTTTTATTGTGTGGCTTATCTGTGTCAAGGGGCGTGTCCTTATTTAGGTATCCACGTCTTTAGTTGTGCATCTATGGGGATGGCTAGATCAGTAGCAACTCGAGGAGGTGACATGACGTCTGTTTTTATGATTGTTCAATGGAAATATAACCTTTAAAATCATTATTTTCCATCTTTGAAAATTGAAAAGAAAAATGATCGACCATAATTCACAAAGCATCTGCAACTTTGTGACGTCATCAAAACGTGCTTTTTCCAAAAATAGAACCAGACGACATGATACCTCGAGTTACTCCTAGCCTTCCCGTGTATCTAGGTCCGACTCCACATTCATGGTTCTGGCGAAGGATTCTTATATTGCAAAGGAGCAAAAGAGGCGAGTCCGTCAGGGGAAGACGAAGCCAAGGCCAGTCATCACATGTTTTGTTCATGCGATGCCCTCTGTGTTTAATTTAGTAATCGTATTTACACATAGATGGCTCTACAAGTACTTTCACTATTGAGCTCCCTGTCTCACCTATTTACCATTCTCCTTGATTTTCTATATTTTCTAGTATTTAATACTGCTGTTAGTAACGTAAATAACACTCGTGTATGAGACATTGGATGACTCAGACCACCTTTCTAACACAGTAGCAACAGAGAAAAAGTCGTGTGCCACTTGAGCTACCCTGGTTTCCGGGGCCTCTCGTCTCGCTCGGCACTGTTGTTCCTGAGTTCTTTTAAAGTAACGTAAAGAAATAACATCTGTCTTTACAGTTTGCAGCACTTTGTGCTTTGACTGCACCTTCAGTGCCTTGTATTTTACAGGTCGCACGAGGCGTAGATAGTCTGTAGTCGTAGGTAGCACCCCACCTCAGACCCGCAGCTCTCTTCTACACCAGGGTAGCCCTTACGGTCTTTGACCCCTGGGTAGTGAGGCCCAGTAGTCTGGGGCGTCCTTTGGGCGCACTTTTTCTCTCCTTGTTTTCTCTTCTTATCTTCATGTGACTTCCCTGAGCCTACCGGAGTTCCCTTGTGGGCTCCCGTATTCGCTTGGGGGGTGGGCATAGACTTACCGTCCTTCGCTTCGGCAAGTTCGGCGGTAGGAAAGTGTCCCCCACATAACTCGATCCCTCTGTGGTACTGGAGAACGCAACCAGGCTTCCACTGGGGGGGTAGAGAACGTTTAACTGCTACACTCTCTTAGCTATTGCTGTTAGGTTGATTACCAATAGTTAAGGGGTTTATTGGTCCCTTCAGGACAACGGGCAAGGGCCCAGGGGTCGGACTTGGTCCGATGCCCAGCATGACTGATTCCCCGGCTACCCCTTCTTCTCCTCGAGGAGGAGGGGCGACCCATGACCGTCCTATGACCTCGACTTCGAATAATGGAACCCCGACTTTTGACCGACGAGAACGACTTGCTATCCCTCCAGAGAATGCAAGGTATTTGGCTGTCAGATGCGTAAATGAAAATCAGTCGCTTCTGAACGTTAACCCCTTCATCATCAAGAAGGTCCTTGATGGTCAAGTGGACGGCGACTTTGATTTTGTCAAGAAATTGCGAGATGGTAGCCTCCTTGTAAAAGTGCAATTTAAATCCCAGGTTAACGACTTGCTTAAACTGACGCAGATTCATGATTTGAAGGTTAGAGTAACTATTCCTGTTGGCCCAAATACCTGTAAGGGAGTAATCTTTCATAGGGATTTGAGAACAATGGATGAAAGTGAAATTCTTGAAAACATGAAGGACCAAGGCGTAATGGACGTGAATTGCATGACCAAGAAAGACGAGAATGTGCGAACGAAAACCGGATTGTGTTTTTTGACCTTTGCTTCGAGTAAAATTCCTGAGTATGTCTATGTTGGATACGAACGTGTCCAAGTAAGACCTTACATTCAAAAACCTATGCGCTGCAATAGATGCCAAAAATTTGGACACACCTCATTACGCTGCATTGATAAAGATACTGATAAATTTACTTGCGGTAAATGTGCTGGAGCTCATGACACCACTACCTGTACTGGAAACCCTTCCAAGTGTGCTAACTGTGGAGGTCCCCATCAGTCAGGTTCTGCCGAGTGCAGCAGCCTGAAGGAGACTGAGATATTAGCATACATGAGAGGCCATGATGTTAGTTACCGTGAAGCCAAGAGGAAAGTTGAAGGCTTGATCAACAAGCCCAATACTTCCTACGCTTCAGTAGCAACTAACAACACTCCCAGTGCAAGCAGTGTCAGTAAGGATCTTGCGGCTAAGGACAAAGAAATTGCAGAACTAAAGGAAACGGTTAAAGAATTAATGAGTCAGATTGTCGAATTGAACAAAACAATTAAACAAATTGCTGAATCAACCCAGCAAAAGCAGCAACGTAAGGAGGATAATACCAAATCACAATCTGGATCACACCTTCCCGTCCAGGCGACTCCTGTGAGGACTTCGTCTGGTTTTTGGTCTGCTCCTCGGAGCAGATCATCTTCAACCGGGCGTCTCCCTCGCAGAGAGGCGCAGGACATGGAGGCTATTGTCTCCAAATCTTCCCGCGAGAGGTCCCCGGGAAGCTCGGGAGAGGAGGCGCCTCCTTCCCAGAAAAAAGTGAAAAAAGGCGGACAAGGCACTTCTAAACCCCATAAAACGTAATCTTCGCGTTGACCATTATACAATGGAACTGTCGAAGTCTTAGAACTAGAGTAAATGACCTCAGATTATTAGCCTCGTCTTATGCTCCCGATATTATCGTCCTACAAGAAACCCAGTTAAACCACCTTATTTCCGATGATTTAGTTTCGTTGAGTTACTACCATCTATGTCGGAAGGATCGAGAGGGTAGGGGTGGAGGCGGAGTCGCCATGTACATCCACCAAAACCTCCCTTTTACAGAAGTGACTATAGATTCTACTTTGGAGATAGTCGCATGCAAAGTAAAAGTCAATAGCACGTATCTGGCTATATGTTCAGTTTATTGTCCACCTGACAATGTGGTAATTTATGATGAGCTCTTTGCTCTTCAGGATAGTCTGCCACAAAATAAAGTAATTTTAGGTGATTTTAATGCTCATCATACATTATGGGGTTCCCTTCGGGTGGATGGTAGAGGTGAGCAAGTAGTAAAGCTTGTTAACGATTCTGATTTAATCCTTCTGAACGATGGTAGTCCAACGCGAGTGGACGATAATACCGGTAATTTGAGCTATATTGACCTATCTCTGGTCTCTTCAACAGTAGCAGCCAAGTGCCTGTGGCACACCATTGACGACTCGTTGGGAAGCGACCACTTTCCTATTTTTATTAAATATTCATGCGACACGACCAGAACGCCTTTAGCACCTAAATTTAACGTAAAAAGAGCAGACTGGGTCGCCTTCACAAGGAGCGTCAAGCTCGAACTTGTTGGAGAAACTATTGATGATAAAGTAAGCAATATTCAAAATTCTATTTTAGATGCAGCAATGAAATCCATTCCTAAGACTTCGACAGATAGCGTTAAGCATAGAGTTCCATGGTGGACACCAGATTGCCGCAGGGTACTGTGTGAACGCAATAGGGCTTACAGGCTTTTCAAAAATAACATCAATAACGAGAACTTTTGCAATTACAAACTAGCAAGAGCTAGGGCTTGTAGAACAATCAGACAAGCCAAAAGAGACTCCTGGCGAAGCTTTGTCTCTACCATCAATAGTAACACCAAAATATCACAGGCTTGGTCCACTATCAATAAAATCAATAGAAAAAAAACATCTTTTAAAATTAAAAACATCTTTCATGAGGGCAATAATTTAGATTCACCTAGAGACATTGCTATTGCACTCACCAGGCAGTTCTCTTATACAAGCAGCTCAGACAATTACCATCCCGCATTCCTGACCATCAAGGAAGCGGCTGAGCTGCAACCCATACACTTTGCCACAGGAGATGAACTTGATTACAACAAAGATCTTACAATGAATGAGCTTGTCCGAGCCCTAGAAGCCTGTAGAGGAACGTCCCCAGGCCCCGATGAGATTCGGTATGAGATGATAAAGCATCTTAATCATGATGCCATGATTAAGTTGCTAGAAGTGTACAATGAAATTTGGAAAAGCCAGACTTTTCCAAACTCATGGCACTTCGCCCACATCATTCCCATATTGAAAGGAGGGGGTAATCCCAAACATGCCATCTCCTACCACCCAATTGCGTTGACAAGTTGCTTATGCAAGGTCATGGAATGAATTGTTAACAGTAGGCTATTGCATTTTTTAAATTCCAGGAATTTACTAGTTGACGAGCAGTGCGGTTTCCGAAAAGGACGCCAAACTCTCGATCAGCTAGTAAAACTGGCTAGTCATATTCAAGAGGCAATTGCCAAAAAGCATTTTTTGATTTCAGTATTTTTAGACATTGAAAAAGCCTACGACATGACATGGCGATATGGCCTACTCAGAAAACTTTATGCTTTCGGATTACGTGGAAACTTGCCTTGTTTTATTCAAAATTTCATTTCTGACAGAACTTTTGCTGTCAAATTGTTTTATGACAATGTCACTTACTCGGACATTTTTGTCCAGGCAAACGGGGTCCCACAAGGAAGTGTCTTGTCACCTACATTATTTTTGTGTATGATAAATGACATCTTACCAACTCCCCCTCGGAATCTTAAATACTCACTGTACGCTGATGATTGTGCATTATGGCATTCCAGCAGTAATGCAGAATTCTCAGCAAATCGCATCCAATTGGCACTGGATATGATTCATAACTGGGGCCTCCAGTGGGGTTTTAAGTTTTCCACAAGAAAGAGTATTGGGGTAATTTTTTCACGAAGGAGAATGCCGAACATCAGGCTAACTCTAGACCACCACCCAATACCTATTCAAAATTCTGCTAGATTTCTTGGTCTACTTCTTGGTCGTAGACTTAATTGGAAAGACCACATTGGTCAATTAAAGAATGTCAAAAAGCACTAAATTTATTAAAGTGCATTTCTGGAAATAAATGGGGAGCTGATAGAAAGTCTTTGCTAATGGTATATAAAGCCCTGATTAGGTCTAAAGTAGATTATGGGTCAATCGTGTATGGTTCGGCATCGGCCTCAACTTTGAAAGGTTTGGATGTTGTGCAGAATGCATGTGTGCGTAGTTGTCTTGGGGCCCTCAAATGCACAAGGATTGAGCGTCTAGAGGTGGAGTCAGGAGTACCTCCCCTCCGACTCAGACGCGGCCAGCTGGCGCTGACCTATGCCGCGAAGGTGGCTCGAGACCCAAGCCACCCCAACAGTAATGGAGCCATTAGGCCCTTTACTACAAGACTCCACGACCTCATCCTTAAAGTCGGTATAGATCTCTCTACCATCGATACCCTGGTTCACACAAATATAGCGCCATGGGAAACACCCAATTTTTCCATCATGGAAGCTTGGCTTCCATCAACCAAGGCCATGGCGCCGGAGGTGGAGGTACGCCAGAGGTTCAGAGAGATCCTTATTAAACATCTACCTTTTTTTCATATATATACTGACGGCTCCAAGACCGAGCAAGTAGTGGGTGCAGGTGTATGGTCGAATGAATGTGAGTTGAGATTCAGACTGCCGAATCATACATCGATCTTTATTGCCGAACTTTTTGCAATTGATAAAGCTATTGATTTTGCACTATCGACGACCCACGATAGAATAGTCATTTTTTCTGACTCCTTAAGTTCACTTAAAGCCATTAAATCCTAAGAAACCACTCAAAATGAACTGCTGGGTAATATCATTCGTAAGCTACATAGTGCCAACAAATCAATCAAGCTGATATGGGTGCCAGGCCACTCTGGTATCCATGGCAATGAACAGGCTGACCGACTAGCCGGGTCAACTGACGATCTGGACCTTAGCATAGTCCGGACAGATCTCAGGTGTTTTGTGTCTCTTATAAAAGCAAAAATCCATCTCCTGTGGCAAAGTGAGTGGACCAACCTGAACATACACAACAAAATCAAACACTCAATAGTAACATGGGACACAGTCCATAGAAAAGCAAGAAGAGAGGAGGTGGTTTTGGCCCGCCTCAGGCTGAATTCGACAAGGCTAAC
>NC_091560.1:26074754-26077254 GCF_042767895.1 Penaeus vannamei
AAAGGGAGCGGGAGAAAAATGAACACAATGAACGATAGTCAATATGAAACGAAAGAGAAAGAGAATATAAAATGTATGGTTCCGTGGAAAGAGTGAGTCAGTAATAGAGGAATAAAAGCCAATAAAGGGGAATAGGGAGAGGTGATAATGCTTAAGAAAGGAGACAAGATAATAGACAAGGGGGCGGCCTCTCCTAATTACTACCGCATCAGATATGCTCCAATGGTAATTTAAGTGAATTATTTTCTCGTAAAGGAAACTTTGTGCTAATCACAAAGTAATTTATACCTAACTAACTTTGGGGAATTCATTAGGCGATATAATTTGTTTTCTTTATAGGTAATCAAAAATGACTTAGATATTGCTTTTTCCATATCTAACAGGAAACATTTTCTGTTGATAGTTTATACTGTATTAAAGTGTAAGCGTAGTGTATACACTTCATTAGGGTTTTTCCATAAGAAGAAAAGAATATGGTTTGTGACACCCTTGCTAATCTTTGTTTATCACTCTTTCAAACTTTTCTCCTAACCTTTCTCGGTGTGTGTTTACTAACTGTATCTAACCAAAATATTTCAGCCTATATATATATATATATATATATATATATATATATATATATATATATATATATATATATATATATATATATATATATATATATGTATATATATACACGAGTATATGCATATAATTATATAAGTATACATACATATATATACATATATACATATACATACATACATATATATATATATATATATATATATATATATATATATATATATATATATATATATATTCATGTATCTTTTTCATTCACTTACTCACTTACTCACTCTGTCTGTCTTTCTGCCCTCTCTCTCTCTCTCTCTCTCTCTCTCTCTCTCTCTCTCTCTCTCTCTCTCTCTCTCTCTCTCTCTCTCTCTCTCTCTCTCTCTCTCTCTCTCTCTCTCAATCTTTCTGTTTCTTTCCACCTCTCATTCCACATATATATTTTTCTGGTCCTACTAATGATGAACAAGGTTTAATTTCATACGTATGTAAATCTCGAATGTTGCGTTGCTTTGCAGGTCAACTTAATAGCCTCTTGCAAATACAAATATTAAAGTTCTTGTCATGTTTGCTGTCGAGTCTTATCACCCAAGCCTTCATACACAGCGACTACTAATGTTGCATTCTAAACTCTTAGTTGTCGTACAGATATTCATAGCAGTGTATATACATAGCAAGTACCCCGGTAGTGTGGTACGGGAACATTAAGATAAAACTTAATGGAATCTCGCGAAACTTACAATGTCTTTATTGTATTTCCCGGAAGAGTAATTCCGTGTAATGCTGAATATGCTCAGGATTTCGAATCTCAGAAAATAGAATGATAACAATACGTAAAAAATATAAAATAGTAAAAAAATGTCCTCAATAGGTTGTTAAAAAAACGTCGACGCAAGTATAAAAGTAAATACCTATTCGAAAGACTTGGCTGCACAATATCAGGGGGGAAAGCGAGCATTCCTACGCATCTACGGGGTAGGAAGACACTAACTTAGCACGTAGTTGACAGAGGCGGCTACAGACCTGCTGCTGGTCTGAGTACTGAAAAGTGATTCAGTAAAATAATTCCTTGATTCGCCAGGGCTATAGTTGCATTTGAATAGAGAAAATATTTTTTATCACTAAAAAGGATAATTGCGATATCATAAAACGTATCTGGAAAAATAAGGGCAGTAACGTAAAGAATAAAAAAATAAAAATCACCAAGACTGGAAATCAAGGGGAACGAAAGTGAAGGAGATATAAAGTAACCGAAGACAGGTTCAGTCTAGATTACATACTGTTGATCCTCATTGATAAACATTCAAACGCGAAGCACAAAGAATTTCACGGGGACAAAATTCCTATCTTAACACGCCGACGTACCTTACGTGAATTTATGTCGACATAACCCATGCAACAAAAATTCTAGTTGCGAAAGTGTATATGTGTACTTTACACAAGGAATGATCACAGTTAGTACATCGTTCTTTGCTTTACATACAAATATTTCTTTACAGCATGTAAGCCCACAGGATGTTTGTATGCAGTGCAGGAGATCTCTCCTGCGAGTCGTGCAAATTGCGTATGCAGTCCAAGGACTGTAAGATGCATTTTTTAATAAGTTTTCATGCATGTGTTTGTTTGTTTGTGTATGTGTCTTTGTTTGATTGTGTATGTGTCTTTGTTTGTTTGTGTATGTGTCTTTGTTTGTGTATGTCTTTATCTGTTTGTGTGTGTGTTTGTTTGTGTGTGTGCTATATGGTAGCTGCTGTTTCTGCCCTGTACTTTCTTAGCGACAACATAGTGATTTCCTTTATCAATTCTAAAACCTTTCATACGTACCAAATTCAACTGCCAAGATACTAATCCACCAACACATCGGTCGCGACTCTCTACAGTTTACCGGCATGAACCAGTCAACGGCAATATAATCTTGATCGTTTAAGTATAAACTCGAGCCCTC
>NC_091560.1:26084754-26087254 GCF_042767895.1 Penaeus vannamei
CATCCTTTCCGATATTCGATCGCTATGACGGTGATAAATAATTCAAGCTCGTCTTTTTTAATACCTTGGAAAGCGGTGGATTATGTCAGATTCACGCTAATCCCATGAGAGTTCGCGTGTGAGATGATATTTAGACTTGTGATCAACGGATTAAATCTGTCGTTATTCAGACTCGCAAATTGGCATTTCGTATGACTAGCGAGTTTGTGTGAATTTTCAATTTCAATCATCAGAGAAGAGTGGATTTTGGTGTGTGGGTGTGCGTGTGTGTGTGTGTTTGTGCTTGAGTGTGTGTCGGTGTGTGTGTCTGTATGTGAGTGTACGTGTGTTTAAGAAAGATATATATATATATATATATATATATATATATATATATATATATATATATATATATATAGAGAGAGAGAGACAGAGAGAGAGAGAGAGCGAGAGAGAGAGGGGGAGAGACAGCGAGAGAGAGAGAGAGAGAGAGAGAGGGGGGAGAGACAGACAGACAGAGTGAGAAAGAGAGAGAGAGCGAGAGAGGAGAGAGAGAGAGAGAGAGAGAGAGAGAGAGAGAGAGAGAGAGAGAGAGAGAGAGAGAGAGAGGGAGAGGACAGAGAGAGAGAGAGAGAGAGAGAAGGGGGGGGGAGAGACAGACAGACAGAGAGAGAGAGAGAGAGAGAGAGAGAGAGAGAGAGAGAGAGAGAGAGAGAGAGAGAGAGAGAGAGAGAGAGAGGAGAGAGAGAAAGAAAAAGAGGGAAGGACCATGGAGAGGATCATTCAATGCATGTGTCTAAACTAGAAACCAAAGCTGACCTTTAATTTAAAAAAAAGAAAAAACAGGATAATTATTTTTTTTTTTAGAATCGACTTAGATTAAAAGTTCATTCTCAACAATCGAAATAATGATGACCTTTCCACTCCGTTTTTGAGAGAGAATGAGGTTTGGCTTGAATTAAGTATGACGAAGGAATTCAAGGGAAAATTAATTAACGAGCGAAGCAGGGAAGAGAACGAATAAGTTAAATATGGAGAGAAAATTCCGTAGACTAATTCAAGCTTATCTGGAAGCTGTTATTACCATATATTCCACAATTTCTTCACAACTGCTTTTCAATGTTTTTTTTTTTCTTTCTTTCTTTTTCTTTTAATTCTATATTTTTATCATTTTTTTAATATTTCGAATTTCACAGTGTATGCTTCAGACGACATCAAAAATATTCAACCTGGCATCAAGGTTTATTACTTATTCACTTGTATTCCGTTAAAATCATTGTAACCTTATTATTATCTATTTTTCTTTTACAAAATAATAATAATGATATCATTACGAATACCATTGATACCATTTTAATCTTTATCATTATTATTTCTATCGTTGTAATTTTTATCATTACTATTATTATCATTATCATTATCATTATTATTATCATTAGTAGTAGTATCATTATCATTATCATCATTATCATCATCATCATTATCATTATTATCATCATCATTATCATTATCATCATCATCATTAATATTATTATTATTATTATTATCATCATCATTATTATCATTATTGTCACAATTATTATTGATATTGCTGTTGCTGTTGTCATTATCATAATTACTAATAATATTGTTACTATTACTATTACTACTACTAACACTACTACTATTACTGCATATGGATATTACTATTGTTATTAATCTTATTATCATTATTATCATCATGAGAATTATCATTATTATCATCATGAGAATTATTATTATTATCATCATTAGAATTATCATTATTATCATCATGAGAATTATCATTATCATTATAAATATCATTATCACTATAATTATCATCGTTAATGTTATTACTGTTATCGTTATTATCATCATTATCTTTATCATTATTGTCTTTATCATCATTACCATCTTCATTTATCATTATCATCCCCATCATTGTTATTGTTATTGCTGTTCTTTGTTATAATAACGAAAGTGATGATAAGAAAAATGATAATAACAAAATCGTAGGTTAAACAATATACCACTTACACTGCCCTTTAATCCGCCTCACACGAGGCGAGCATTCTGCCTCTGTACTCTAAAACACTGCAAGAAGATGCATTCGTGAGTATAAGAAGTGCATGTTTATTCTGCTTAGTTAATGCACTGAAAATGACTTTTCTGTGATGAGTAAGCAGTTACAACACTGACAACCAACGGCATGGTTATATTCGACATGACACCTAATCACAACCTGCATTTGCCTGCCATACATCCATTAGGATCATCCCCTGGCCCAGTAAACGTTATCCAAGGGTCCCAACAAACGTTCTGGATATTGTATTATCGAGAAACGTTTCTACAATGACAACAATACCGCCGTCTAGTCTCCTAAAGGCCAGTTTTTCGCACATCTATTCGGCATTCTCGGATACTGAAAATGGATGCTGACTTAACCTGTACTGAACTATAAAGCTAATCCAACTCAGAATGTGCAGGCCCTAAGCAGAAATATAATCACTTCTTACATTCG
>NC_091560.1:26097254-26099754 GCF_042767895.1 Penaeus vannamei
ATTCCATGTGTCTTCTTCTTCTTCTGCTTTCTTGTGTTTTTTTCCATTTTCTTCTTTTTCTCATATTTCTTATTTTTACCTTCTTCTTTCTTCTCTTACTTCTTTTTCTTTTGTCTTCGTTCTTCCTTCTTCTTTCCTGCATTTGCTTCTTTTTCTCCTTCTGTTTTCGCTTTTATCTTTTCACCTTTTTCTTCTTTTTTTCTTCTCCTTCTTCCTCTACTTTCTCTTCATAATCACCATCATCGTCGTCTTCATCATTGTGGTTGTCACCATCATCGTCTTCTTTCCCCTTTTCCTTTATCACCTTCTCTTCCCACAAATCCACAGCAACCTTCGTCCTTGAGAAACCGCCTCAAGACACTCGACGCTTCCACACATCCATATAAGTATACACTTATGTCCTGGATAAGCATGAATAAACACACCCGGACGGCGAAATCATATTCTTGTCCGTACCACCATCGCAAAAATACATCTACGTAACAATACCAACACTTCTCATTCCCAAGTCTCACGCCTCGTTTCGCTACAGGGCACCATCCCGCAGCCAGGAACGACGACAAAGATTTTATGTGGTATCGCCATCAGCCACAACGACTACTACCCGCGGTGTTCCCAACTGCAACCTCGACAGCGCAGAGTTACCCTTGACAGTATCGCTTTACAATGCTAACTGAATGCCCGGGGTTAATAAAATATATGTAAAGAAGGGTTATGACTGCGACTGTAAATTTAATATCAGCGAGGGAGGGGAGCATTGTCATGGGACCTGCACTCTACGCACGCCAGGTGAGGCTCTGGGGGGGGGGGGCTGGGGAAGGGTGGGAGGTTGGGGGTTGAGTCACCGCAGACAGGGAGGTAATTAACTGGAAAATACTGGGGGGTAGGGTTGGGGAGAGGGACCAGGGGGAGATCATGTAGGACAAGATTGGGAAAATATACCACTGTCAGCTTTGTTTACTGCGCGTCACTTTTGTGAAAGGAGGGCTAATCTCATTTCCGATGTTTCTCACGCACTTTCTCTCCCCTCGCCCCTCTTCCCCCCTTCTTCCCATCCGTCACCCTCCCGCCCTGCCCTCCTACTTCTCCCCTAAATGTCGCGGACGGCCCCGGCATGCTTTATGTAAAGTACGGCGAGCGATAGCGTGAAGTGGGTGTCGTAACAGGCAGATGGCAACTAGTAGCGGATGAAGGAATGTACGGTCAGAAATCATAAACCAAACACAATGTCTCTATGTTCAATACCTAATGTTTCAGGTTTTTATTTACTTTAGATAGTTTTAACCTCTCTAGTTCTGAATAAACTTTGTCGTTTCAGATCTTCGCATCATTCTCTTGGCAATCCATTTTTAGGTGTAGTATAAAAATATATATATATAATAAGCCGAGGTAACGAGTGCTAAGAAGGCACTTTCCATTATAGATTGTCACACTTTTTACACAAGAACGTCGGCCGATAATCGCTATCACACATCACACTGTACGGCGGTGGGGAGAGTCACTACGTTCATGAAAAAGTACTCTACGGGGTGTCAGTTGAGCTCTACCTTATACAACTAGCGAACTATGTGTGTCGTGTTGGTGGCCAGAGCGATGTTGTATCGGAAGGAGCTAGTTAGAGGAGCAGAGCCAACGCTAATAAAGGTATGTCAAGGCAGAGACTAGATCTTCGCTGTACACATGAGGAAGTTGATTCGATTATAATTCAAGAGGTTAATTTGGCTGAGGTGAAAAGAATACCATCAACATTATTGCAGATGACACCTGTGTTTGTTTTATTGGCTTGTCTTATACGGAGAGACAACTTTGTTGTAACTTAGGGATGATGAGTTACTAGATCAAGTATTAATATCAAAGCAAATATCAAACACGTTGTTACAGTGTTGATCTTTGACCTATTCATACTCTCTCGGGATGTGGCATGGTAAAGGTACTCTGTTCGAGATTCTTAAAAAAAATACAAATAAATAAATAGAAGCTCAACGCTGCTTGTTATGGAGAACATGGCATGTGTTCGATATGCAGTTTAGTATAGTAAAATGTCGTAAAAGAATCTAGATGCAGCACCGGCTCTGAGAGTTCGCCCACCGGCGGCAGAAGCAATTGAAAAGCATGCCACAAAAGCAAGTCATAAGCAGCGTAAATCTGGTTGATTGAAAGCACATTTTCTGGAATGTGCTTTCAAAACCCCAGATTTATACCTAAATGTCTATGGATAAACATATACTGCCAAAAATCAGTAACTCTACCACCATGGCTTGGCCCATTCATCATGCTCATTTTTTTGTGCGTATTGCGGTCGTGATAATAGGAGGAATAAGAGAACTATTCGGCAGAAGATGATGATTATCAAGAGCATTTAAAGTAGACTTTCGAGTGTTGGATTCTAGAGACTATATAATCAAAATAGGAGATCTAATTATTGCGTTATTTTCAATATTTTGTGCTCCATGATATTGCAATTTAATCTCTTCACTTTATATTTGGCACCTAGAAAAAA
>NC_091560.1:26112254-26124754 GCF_042767895.1 Penaeus vannamei
ATAAATTGTGTTAGGGCAGCACGTCCGGCTCGTTTCCGTTGTCTGGCGTTCCGGTGCGTCGAAAATGGAAACAAAATTGTGTTTGTAAATTCATAAATGCAGCTTCATCATAGAATATAAATATTTCAAAAAATAAAAAGAAACTGGATTAATTCATACAAAATATATAGGTCATTCATACAAAAACATAGGATATTGATATAAAACCTAACTAATTCACACACAAAATTCATTGATTCACGAATAAGAAAACAAATAATTCACGAAATAACGACTCACACAAACTAGAACCATAAATACATAAGAAAACATAAATATTTCCTCCCAAACAATAGTAATATATACACATTCAATATAAATTTCTATTTCGCAAAGCTATCATTCTCCGCCCATCTGAGGCCGTGAGACGCCCCCGCCCACAAGCGCATGAAAAGACCACACACGAGCAACAAAGAAGGTGGGGGGGGGGGGGTTAAAGATGACACCCCCAATCCACCCACTCCCCACCCACCCCCACCCCCCCTCCCCCCGCTTTGCCGAGGGTCAAGGAGGAGGCGCCACGGGCGGACGCCAAAGGGCGGATCGATAGACAATTGAATGTGATAAGCCGGAGAAATACACACACGTGCATGCAGATTATCGAAAAAACATACTTGCAAAAATGCATACGTACATACACACATACATACATATATTTATACATACATATATATATATATATATATATATATATATATATATATATATATATATATATATATATATATAAATCTGCATGAGCGTGCATACGATTAAGATGATGTGTGTGCATGTGTTTGTGCATGCATTTGCGTGTGCATGTACATGTGTGTGTGTGTGTGAATTCATAATATTCACATCTATTTTATCTATCTATATACGTAATATATGTATATATGTATATATATTTTTTTCTATGTAAGTATATACATCTGTGACACACACACACACACACACACACATACACACACACAAAAGCACACACACACACATAAATATGTATATATGTATATATATATATATATATATATATATATATATATATATATATATATATATATATATATGTGTGTGTGTGTGTGTGTGTGTGTGTGTGTGTGTGTGTGTGTGTGTGTGTGTGTATACATATACACACACACACAAACACAAACACACACACACACACACACACATACGCACACACACACACACACACACACACATATATACATATATATATATATATACATATATATATATATATATATATATATATATATATACACACACACACACACACACACACACACACACACACACACACACACACACATATATATATATATATATATATATATATATATATATATATAGATATATATATATATATATATATATACATAGACATAAACATATATTTATATATATATATATATATATATATATATATATATATATATATATATATATATATATATATATATATATATATATATATATACATACCTGCGTATATGGAACGGGAGAAAGCTTGAAAATGTTAAAATACTGCGATTTATTCGGTTATCCGACTTGAAACACTAGCCTCCGTCAAAGTACTCCCCTCTTAACTCAATGCTCTTATTCCAGCGTTTTTTCCCCGCCGAAAACATTTTTGGACCTTTCCAGAGCGGATTTTGTGCAAAGCCTTCAACGATTTTGTTTCAGCGCGGTCCTCGCCAACAAGCGTTTCTCTCGCAGGTTACGTTTCGCAGGAGGGACCTCGCTAAGGGGTGGGCAGGTTGGCTTTGGGACAGCCGCCCTGCTCGACTCCAAAGGGCGTGTTGGCCCAGGATGTCGCGGTGAAGGATCCAGGCGCTGTTGCTCAACGTGATTCCGCGTCGCTACGTGTGACTTTCTTTGTTTTTTCTTTTCCCTCGACTTAGACATGACCTGGAAGGGGAATGTTATACTATGTGTGTGTGTGTGTGTATGTGTGTGTGTATGTGTGTGTGTGTGTGTCCATTTATTCAGATAGGTAGACAGATATAATTGCCAATGAAGATATATCGTGTGTCTGTGTGTGTGTGTGTGTGTGTAGCATACATATGTATATTCTGTTCGGTATTTAATTAACGGACTTTTTCATCCTCAACACACTCATTTCAGTGATTGAAACAAAAAAAATATAATGCACTGCTATTCCCCTTTGTATATAGGAGTCCATTGACATACATGATAATTGTCGAAGTTTACTTTTCATTTATAACAACTACAAATGGCATGGTTGTAAAAAGGGGGAGCAATTGATTCATGAACACACGCAAATGTTTATGAGTATTTTCCCCATTGTCTCAAACGTTAGACATCTGTTACCGGGTGAATATTAATGACATATCTTTCCTGTAATTTTTTTTCTCATTTATGTCTTTTAGAATGATTGGATATTTTTTTTCCTTCAGCTCTCTCTCTCTATTTTCATTATAAAGCACTAAAGTAAGAGAAATAAGCAATACTAGTTTTTATTTTACATGTAGGAAAATGACAAAAAATTTCATATACAAATACATTAAATGGTTTTCAATTCAACCTTCGTGTGTAATTAAACATTCTAGAAACAGTTCGAATCTTCCACTATACTTCTACTGAGCCGCTGTACTTACTGTGTACTTACCGCACTAACATTCGATAATGTTTTTCGTTCAGTTGTTTATTTAACTTTTCCTTTTAAGGCTTATCACTAGAAATGTTGAAATAATGACGATGGAGTTGATGATGGTAATGGTGATGATGATGATGATGATGATGATGATGATGATGGTGATGATGATGATGATGATGATGATGATGATGATGATGGTGATGATGATGATGATGGTGATGATGATGATGATGATGATGATGATGATGATGATGGTGATGATGATGATGATGATGATGATGATGATGATGGTGATGATGATAATGATAATGATAATGATAATAATAATGATAATGATAATGATGATAATGATAATGATGATTATGATGATATCATTAACAATAAATAATAGCAATAATAATAATGACAATAATAGTGATATTTAAACAAAATAATAATGATAGCAATAATAATAATAACAGTGAAGATACTTCTAAAACAGACCAGCTAACGTAAAAGTGATAACATTTTTATCCTGTTCTCAAAGTAGCTTATTCTGAGGCGCATTGTATATACATGGAGAGCGGCGCATCCCGAACAGAAATCCTCGGCTGAATGGCGCTAAAGGCGAAACGGAATATTCTATAAGCGATTCCTGCGGTCTCTCCTTTGGTAAAGATCACACGAGCAGTCGTCTTGGAGGGGATTCAGGTATCTTTTTCGATTCCCTTGCTCGTATTGTATCGATATATATAGGTGTGCTAGATAGGGGCTTTGTGTTATATGATGTTATATGATATCGTGAGGATGTAATGTAAGCAACGCAGGACAAAGAGCACTACAGTTTCATAATTGTTGAGCATTAGGATGAACATGTTGCTATTTATGTTAAAGATCAGTGGCTTTTAACCGGGGGGCGCGAGCCCTTAGGGAAAAGTAGGAATATATCTTATTATATTTGTTATTTTCTTAACGAGAAGATAGTCAGGTTTAATGATAATGCAAATAAATCATACTCAATAAAAAGACTAGGTACATATTTAGAAAATCTTTATCTGAGAGAGAATTTTGTCGATAGATGCAATGGAAAGGGCAAATTCCTAACGGGGCGTGATAGTAAAAAAGGTTAAAAACCACTGTTATAGATGAAAGTTTAAACTAACAAAGCAAAAAAAAATCCATCTTCTCAGAAAACCTTTGGACGCGAACACACCTTCCTACATGGTGCATGTTTATATTATCAATATACTTTTTCTGAATATATTTTAATATATGTTAAAAAGCCTTTACGCGAATAATACTACAATCACTCCACTGTTGGTGCGTTTAGATATAGTTGTCCTATCTCAGCATTAAACTTAGCGTAACTTATTCAGTATGACTGGACTGCTTGGCAACACCAAAGCTGCACCAGAAATTAATCCATTTAAGTAGGTTCATAGTGTATGGAAATCTTAAAGAGACTAATATCATTGTCAATTTCAGTGGCCATACAGTGTTGTCATAAGACAGACCACAATACAGTATATTTCGTACTGGCCTACTTTAAAACTCCGGTAAGACATTTATAAACCAAGTTAACAGAAAAGACAAACCATTTTTACCTATTAATATTTTACCCTCTTAAACATTCAGACTAAGTAATACAAGTAAGTGTTGTTGTGAAAGTAATTTCACAGTGAAATAATTAGGCAATGAAATAATCATGGTAGCAGTAGTGGGATATGTAAGATGCTTAGGACGATAAACACTTGTTTCAATATGCAGGAAGCCAACAAATTATTCCACTGAAATAAGGTGGCCATCTTCGTCTTTAATTATGACAGTGGTGAAGATGAGAGAGGAAGGTGGAGTATTGAGGATAATCACTGTGATTGCCAAGATGATGTTGATGACAGTGCTAATGATGCTAGGATTGATGATCCTCATAACAACAACAACAATGATAATAATAACAACAAGGAAAATAATGATAACAAAAGTAACAGTACAATCATAATAATGTTACTGTGGTTCCTGTTGTTTTGTTATTGTTTTATATCATCTCAATTGTTATTATCATTATTATTATCATTACTATTATTATTATTATTGTTGTTGTTGTTGTTATTATTACTATTGTTATTATCATTATTATTATCATTACTATTATCATTGTTGTTATTATTATTACTGTTAATATCATAATTATTATTTTGTTATTGTATTTTTTTATCATTATTGTTATCATCATTATTTTCTTTATTATTACCATCATCATTATTGCAGATATTATTTCTTTTGTTGTCTCTTATAATGTTACTTTTATCAAAATTATTAGCATTGGGTTTATTACTACAACCATTATCAATATTAGGATTATTCGTGTTATCATTGTTCAGATTAGCATTGTTGTGTTGATAGATTGTCATTATCATTATTATCATCATCATCATCATCATCATCATCATCATCATCATCATCATCATCATCATCATCATCATCATCATCATCATCATCATCATCATCATCTTATCATCATCATCATCATCATCATCATCATCATCATATCATCATATCATCATCATCATCATCATCATCATCATCTTCATCATCATCATCATTATTGTTATCTTCATTATTGTTAATATTATTGTTATCATTGCTATTATCATTATTGTTATAATTATCATCGTCATTGTTTCATTGTTGTTATAATCTCTATGTTTGTTATTATTATCATAATTAAAATCACTATTATTAATATTATTATTATTATTATTATTATTATTATTATTATTACTATTATTATCATTATAATTAGTTGTAGTAGTAGTAGTTTATTATTATTATTATCATTATTATTATTATTATTATTATTATTATTATTATTATTATTATTATCATTATTATTATTATTATTATCATTATTATTATTATTATTATTATTATTATTATTATTATTATAATTATTATTATCATTATTATTATTATCATTATTATTACTATTATTATTATTATCATTATTATCATTATTATTATTATTATTATTATTATTATTATTATTATTATTTTCATCACCATCATTTTTATTATTACTATTATCATTTTCATTATCATTATTTTTACATCTACTATTACTACTACAACTACTATTACTATTATTATTGTTCTTTTTATTTTCATTGTCATCATTATGATCATAACTATTACTATCAATATTTTTGTTATTATAATTGCTATTATTATTATTATTATCATTACTATCAAAATTGTTATTATTGTCATCTTGATTATCGTTGTTAACGTCTTCATTATCATCATTATTATTAAAAGTAGAAATAGTATCACTGGTAGTGGCAGTAATAATGGTACTAGTAAGAATGATAGTAGTAGTAGTTGTTGTATTTTTATCATTATCACCTTCATCATCATGAGAGAGAGTAAGAATAAGAGAAAGACAGAGAAAGAGAGACAGAGGAAGAGATGGAGGGTGGGAGAGGGAGAGAGAGGGGGGAGGGAGATAGACAGACAAACAGACAGAGAGGGAGAAAAGGAGAGACAGGCAGACAGAGATGGAGAAAAAAGAGAGAGAGACAGACAGACAGACAGAAAAGCTTGAGCTAGTCATCAAAATCTCTATGGGTTTAAATCTATATTAGGAATGTTGGAACAAGTCATTGGTCATTGTGATTGATCCTTGCAATGTTTAACACTGATGCACACTCGCAATTGCATAATTTGATGATTATGGTACGACATTCAAACAATAATGCGAAATCTAAGTACCGCCATTATACAAGGTAATGTTATGAAATGTCTATATATTTCCGAAAATAATATACTGGCCACTTTTGGAACTGGTCTCAGTTTTCATTTTTGTTACCATTAAGATTATTACTATCATTTTTATTATTATAATTATTATTATTCTCATCATTATTATTATAACCATTATTGTTATTGTTATTATTGTTATCATCATCATCATCATCATCATCATAATCATCATCATCATCATCATCATCATCATCATCATCATCATCATCATCATCATCATCATCATCATCATCATCATCATCATCATCATCATCATTGTTATTATCATCATCATCATTACTACCATTAATATTATTATCATTATCATCATTATCATCATTTTCATTATTGTTACTGTTATTATTATCATCACTGTTTTTGTTGTTATCATTATTACAGTGATAATCCTTATCATTATATAATAATAATAATTATTATTGTTGTTGTAATTATCATTATCAATATTACTATCATGCTTATAACGTCTATCATCAACATCAGTATCAGCCGGGATCCTTGAGATGAGCCAAGGCAAGAGTCCCACTTGAGGACGAGGAGGACACCCTGGGCCTCGGCAAAACATCACACTGTTGCTTCTGTATCTTTTTGGTGTATTTAATTATTTGTACTTTCATAACGGCTGTCCTGTGTCAGGGGATATCTACTAAGGGCATGCGAGCCGAAATGTAAAGGTTAAGGGAATTACATTGGTTTGTATATAAAAGCTATTCTCCTTCTAAGAAAATGATAATGATAATAATATTGATTATTGATAATAATAATTAATAATAATAATAATGATAATGATAATAATAATAATTCATAATAAATGAATTAATAAATAAATAGAAATAGATTAAAAAAAGAACATGTTGCTTATATTATTTTTCCCGATTGTATTTTTTCCAGAATTTCGATGAGTGTTGTCAAATATGTCAAATACACACATGATGGCAGTGGACCAAACTAGGTGTTATACAGTTACCATAATTAATTATCTTAAATGAACTGTAATGGTGAAATCTGTTAAGACAGTTATTTCCATAAATGTGTGCATATTCGCGAGCACGCATGCACGCACACACACATACACACACACACACACACACACACACACACACACACACACACACACACACACACACACACACACACACACACACACACACACACACACACACACACAAAAAAAAAAAAAAAAAAAAAAAAAAAAAAAAAAAAAAAAGCTATCTACACTAGCAAAGATTTTAAAGCTTTATATTTCCGCCGTAACTCTTTGCTGTCTTATTACGGTCTCTTACTTCAATTACAAGGTTTCCTCCGGTCGGTCCAGCTGCCTTGTACTTAGCTCGGAGCACAACGCCACTAATGTTCAAGCTGTAAAGGGTTAAAGGCAGTATGTTTCGGCAACGGAAACTCGGAGACACTTTACTGAAATGTGGCGGGGCTTCCCGTAGAGTTTATTTAGTCTCCATGTCCGGCACGGCAATTGAGCCAACCGCGGCAAGAGTGATGATGATAATAATGATAGTGTGATTATCATGATCATGTCATCTCATCATTATTATTATTATCATGTCATCTCATCATCATTAATATATCATCTCCTCTTCATTACCATTTCATCTCATCATCATTATCATTATCATGTCATCTCATCATCATTATCATGTCATCTCATTATCATGTCATCATCATTATCATTATCATGTTATCTCATCATTATCGTTATCATGTCATCTCTTCATTATCATGTCATCTCATCATCATTATCATGTCATATCATCATTATCATTTATCATCATCATTATTATTATCATGTCATCTCATCATTATCATGTTATTTCATCATTATCATTATCATGTCATCTCATCATTATCATTATCATGTCATCTCATCATTATCATGTTATTTCATCATTATCATTATCATGTCATCTCATCATTATCATTATCATGTCATCTCATCATGTCATTTTATCATTATCATGTCATCTCATCATCATTATGTCATCTCATCATCATTATCATGTCATCTCATCATCATTATCATGTCATCTCATCATCATTATCATGTCATTTCATCATTATCATGTCATCTCATCATCATTACCACGTCATCTCATCATTATCATTATCATATATCATCATTATCATTATCATGTTACATCATCATTATCATTATCATGTCATCTCATCATTATTATCATTATCATGTCATCTCATCATTATTATCATGTCATCTCATCATCTTTATCATTATCATATATCATCATTATCATGTCATCTCATCATCTTTATCATTATCATATATCATCATTATCATTATCATGTCGTCTCATCATTATCATGTCATCTCATCATCATTATCATTATCATATATCATCATCATTATCATGTCATCTCATCATCCTCATCATGTCATCTCATCATTATCATGTCATCTCATCATCATTATCATGTCATCTCATCATCATTATCATTATCATATATCATCATCATTATCATTATCATATATCATCATTATCATTATCATGTCATTTCATCATCATTATCATTATCATGTCATCTCATCATTATCATTACCATATATCATCATTATCATTTATCGTCATTTCATCATCGTTATCATCATTCATAATCATTAGCATAATCGTCATTTTATCATCGTTATCATCATTTCATAATCATCATCATCATAAGCACATCATTATCAATATTGTGTTCATTCTTATTCTAGTTGGTATCATCTTCGTCATCGTCATCATTATCATTAACACCAAAGTTATTTCCATTATGTGTTATCATTATTGCCGTATCCCTTATAACTGATTTCGGGAAAATTCAGGCCATTATCATGGCTATTGTATTATCATTCGTTTTTAACATAATCAGTGCAAACATAGTTTTTTAACCTGTCAACTATATTTTGATTGTAATTCGTAATGATAACAACTGAACGTCAGCAAATATAGCCACAACATCATGCGAGCTGTCAGGAGACCCACGTCAAAAACATGACTGAATATTGCTGACACCTGGGGGTCCATGGCCATGTTCATGACCAATATTTTGGATTTCAGTGTAAATATGTCTTTCTTATCATTGTTCTCGGAAGGCATGTGGTAATTTCATGTCGCAGGATGGACGAGAGCTTGTGGTATTCATGCGATACTTATAATCTCAATACCACGTAAGCAACGACATAATAGCGTGAATTGTATATAGCAACATACAATACAAATAGCATTTCATTTTTTACGAAGCCGTCAACAAGTGTGTGAAGCGCGAATTTTACTGGATACATTTCCTATTATGCACATAAAATGCTCTAACACACGAGTATAGATACTGGCGATTTAATGTAAGCAAAAGCTCTGGAGCAGTGAGTGGAACAGTAAATGTGTTGCTCATTCTTGATTTTATATACTAATATTTCAATGACACACCAAACACCTCACAGTACGATACATATATAAGAACAAGATTACACAGGAATTCACACCTCTGAGTCTAGGCAGTAGTACCTCCTAAAGCAGCGATTTAATTCAAAAGTGATGAAAGTATATGAAACATACTTAGACTTCAGAAAACTATAAAATCTCAACTTAATCCAATCCTACAGTACAGGCAAGATGGATAGCTAGTATAAGGGAAGAGTTGGGTGAGAAATGAGAGTTGCGTTACTAGTGAAGATGAGTCTTGCTACCTTTATTTAAGATTACTAAACTGCTTCCTATAAAATTGTGAAAATAAGAGCGGCCCATTTTAAAGCACTATCACTGTCCTATAGGCTTTCTGGGCACGTCCACAGTAATATAACTGTCTCATCCTAGACTCAAATTTCAGATGTCTTTTAGTAAATTCTATTGATTACTATAGAATAATGATTTTGAGAAAGAATGTTACAAACTTTCATGTGTTGATTAGAGTCCTACGATGCACGCTAGTTATTTATTAATTAACTGATTTCTTTCCACGGTCCGCTGATTTAAGTACGCACAAGATACATAAAACTCATTCCCTGATGCCATCAAATAAAGTAAAATGAAAAACGTTTTTACGCAAGCAATCTTACCATATTTCTCGTTTTACTGCCAATAAACGACAGAGTTATGAAAGCCCTCAACATCATCAAAAAGTATTTGTTACCGCAATATCCTCCTACGCTATACATAGTATGTGAGGAGCTCGCGGGATGAGAGTTCAGTAATAATAAAGTGCTGGAGGCGCATACCGCACAGTATGTCTTCATGATACGCCAGCTCTAATTGCGAAAACCGGGGACGGTTGTGAATGCTCGACAAAAATAAGGTCGTAGAAGTCTGCTTAGTATTTCATCATTATTATAAATATTATTTTCATTTTCATTATCATCATTATTATTTTGTTTTTATTTTCTATTTTTCTCCTTTTTTTCAAATGTCTCATTTTTATAATGCATTTAAAAATTGTAGTTTGCCATGTAGAAATTGATGTTGTATTTTCTTTCTGTAATATCAATATCCCCGTCTTACTCAGTGAAGTAATTTATCCAACAATCGCTAGATCTTTGTACAAGTGATTTTTAATCAAACAGGAATGTATACTTTTGTAACTTTATCTATATTTGCTTTACAGTGTTATAGACTACAGGATGTAGCTCAACTTTGACACCCAGTCATGCTTATCAACACGGGGAAACTAATTATATTTGCAATATAATATCATTTTTATTACATTGTTTGATATCATAACATCCATTGGAAATCATCTTGACAAACTACGTGTGTGTGCTGTGTTGTCATGTGATTTATAATTTTATTTAAGAAATAGCACATTAAAGTCAATCAGATAACACGATTGCTGTATAACGCGTGTAAGACATACATATATCACACATGTCACAACAAAGAATTCGGAATAGAGTTCAACGACTTTGAGCGATCTTCTGATTTAATTTTGGAAAGTTGAATTAAATCATGTAGAAGGTGTGATATGTTAGCCCTAAGGTTGTGTTATCAAGAACTAAATCATTGCAATCATTCTTAATAATTGTGTGACCACGTTTGGTAAATATTTTTCTCATTAGCTAATTTGCATCTGCGTTTTTTCTTTCTTTCTTTCTTTCCTTTCATACGTTTCATTAATGTTCGTAATTATTTTCATTTTCAAATTACAAAGGTAGCCTACGTAGAGCATGTAATAATTCAAGGTAACGAACAATCCACCTTTAGCATGCACGCAAATAACATACAACACTAGAAGTAACTCTAAGGGACATGTAAATGCGTCTCATGATTCCATTAGCTAATTGAAATTTCGCCGCGGTGTCAAAACAAGGCAGTGTTATCATGAGGACCGGGATGCTACACTGGCCATGAGCAGCATCAGTAAGTTAATCATGTGGTTCATGCTTGCGATGGGGAAAGCTCTTTGATGACTTGGTGAGCTTTTTGCTTTCTATTTTCTTGCTAGACATGAACATTGATTTGTGAGGGTAAATATGCTTCATTGTGTCTTGAACCTTGACCTGACCTTGCTTAATAAAAAACGTATCTAATCATAATATGGTAGGATATCATGCAATGTCTAGAGTTGATTTTTTTACGAAATATACGTGAATATAAAATGAATCAACCGTGACACTTACAAATAATGACTGTGTTGCATTTTGCTATTAGCAAACGCCCTTTTAGCAATTCATTGTAAGCATAAAAATCTTTGAGATTTATTTTAATTTTCTAAAGCCTGAAATTTATGTTGCTTATTCCATTACTCTGACAGTAGGACAGTAGGGAAAGAACAACGTAAACTGAACAAATGATCAATTAGTTGGTAATGTTTTTATCCGTGAGAGATATATATAGTCGACACATTTTTTCTGCTAAGCTTAACTGTTTTGTCTGACGTCCATTAATATCAGAAGAGAAAAAGAATGAATCTATATTAGTCGGTGAAATAAACTATAGCTCCTTGTTAATCTACTCACACCTTTCCCATCACAAGAACTTTTATACGTCTGCTTGTAAGTAATTCTAGTAAACGACTGTAATTAATTCTAGTAAACGAAGCGACGGACCGAGCAACAAATTAAAGTAGGTAC